>NC_056735.1:1229400129-1229475129 GCF_019279795.1 Protopterus annectens
GTGAATACCCTGGGCGCAGTAGATAAGTCAAAGGGCAGTGCAGAGAACTGACAGTGTGTACAGCCTGCTTTGAAGCATAGGTATCTTCTGCAAGATTCCCTGATTGGGATGTGCAGGTATGCTTCTTTTAAATCTAGTGTTGCCAACCAGGCATCTTTGCTTAGCATAGGAAGTAATTGAAGAGTCAGCATCTTGAATTTTGGTATCTCCAAAAAGGTGTTTAGAATAGACAGGTCCAGGATAGGAAGCCATGAATTGTCTTTTCTGGGTACCAGGAAAAGTCTCGAGTAGAAAACTTGTCCCTTTTCCTCTTCTGGTACCAGTTGAATAGCCCCCATACTTGAGAGAAAGTACTTGTTTTTGGGCCTCTGCCCACTGATTTGGGGGTAGGTCTGGCCACCCACTTGGTGTTGGCAACACGTGGAAGTGAAATCTGTATCCCTGAGACACTATACTTAAAACCCATTTGTCCTGGGTAATGAGTTCCCAATTCTTTGCAATGAAGAGCAATCTTTCCCCCAAAGGGGCGGTCAGTTGATAAGTGCTTGGAAATTTTAAAAGAAAATCATTGAGATAGTTTACCATAGGGGGGAGTCTTATTATGCCCAGATTTGGAAGTGGAGGCCCCCCACTGCTTAGTTCTGTGTGTCTCCTGGGACTGAAACCTGGGGTTTTTGCTGTGTCTGGGTTTGGCTTGAGAAGACCTGGAAGGGGCTGGAAAGGACCAATTCTTAGAGGGCCAGTGCCTACTAAATCTAGGAGGCTGAACTTGTAAGAAATCTTTAATAGTTTGCATAGATTTAGCTTTATCTTCCATCATTTTAAGAACTTCCTCAGCCTTGCTGCCAAACAGGCGGTCCTGATTTAAGGGAGCATCCAACAATTTTGCTTTAACATGATCAGGCAAAGATTGCCTTAAGCCAAGCATGCCTTCTTAGCACAGACCCAGTACCAGCAGCCCTGCAAGAGGACTCTAATGAATCAAAACCACATTGCAAAGTATGTTTTCCAATTTATTCAGAAAAATGCATTAAATCCTGTATTTCTTTATTTTCCACACAGTCAGGAATCAACATCATTTTCTGTTTAAGCAGTCCAATAACATGTTGCTGATATTTTAACATATGAAACTGGCAGTTTAAAGCCCTTAATGGCCAAGGTTGCAGAAGTGTAAACCTTCTTACCACATCTATCCAGCGCCCTGGAGTCTCTATCAGAAGGGGTAGGATTTATAGCAGTAGAAGCCTTAATGCCCTTGGGCCCCTGTGAAATAGTGTCTGGATCTGCAATAGTATTTTTAAAAAGGAACTTGTGGGACTCAGGGACCCTGTAGTAACTGTCAGGTTTTCTGGAAGCAGGAGGCAAGGAATCAGGGGCCAAACTAGACTCTGAAAAGGCATCATCAAAAATGTCAAGTACAGGAGGAATAGCTAAAGGCCTATGATGAGGTAGGAGAAGGAAATCCCTAAGCCTCTTTTTTGAATCAGAAAACTCATGGCTTTCCCAGTGGAAATGCTCCCTTAGAGTAAGTAAGGTTTCACCAAAAGAAAAATCCTCAGGAGGGGAAACAGAGGGAATGGAGTCTTCTGCATCCGAATCTTCATAAGTAGATAAGGGCAAATCCAGATATCAGAAGAATCAGAAAAAACAGAATCCTGGTCAGAAGATTCATAATCAACTTCAGTCCTAGGCCTCTTAGAAAGGGGGGGGGGTTGGCTACCCCTGATTAGAGTTATTAGATCTTCAGACATTCTTATCATTTGTTTTTTAAGCATAGAGGCCTGAGCATGTGGCCTGGGCATCATTTGTTTAGGTATGGTTCAAGATTTAGGCCTAAGTAAAGAAGGAGGCGTCGGTTTAACATGCAAGTCCGTAGGCCTGAATACACCCTCAAAAGCCGGTGCCAGCACAGAAGCTCCAGACCCATCCAAGGTAGAGACATCCGTGGGTTCCATAGTTGAAGCATCTCGCGGCATACCGGACTCCGAATGGGTCTCAGTAGACTCACTGAGTACTGGCGACTGGCTTAGGAGAAGCGCCGTCGGCAGTTTTGGACCTCAGCAGCCTGTCTCTGTCTTTATCTTTGCATTTTTTCAGAATCCCGGTAGTCAGATGGCTAACCGACGACATTTCTGGATAATTAAACCGAGAACTGAAATATTTAGAAGTGAAACTATACCAAAGACGGACAGTGCGCTGATTAAATAAGGCACAAAACCGACAGCAAGCTACGTCGTGGTTAGGGCCTAGGCAAGGAATACAGTACGAATGAAAATCTTTATGGGGTATTTGCTTTCCACAAGTAATGTAATTATTAAATTTTACTGACATCGGTAAGGAGCAAGAAAAGGTTTCCCCAACGGGGTACTTTGCTTTAGTTGAAGACTTCAGTTCTGAAACTCGAAATTGAAAATTTCAGGAGTCGGCCGACCAGCACTTGCAAACTGCTTCTGCTTCGGGCACCGCACGGCAAAAAAGACTGATGTAATGGCGTCAGCTGCATGTTTTATACACCTGACATCATGGAAAAAGGGACAGCAACCGATGCAGGACCCAAGATCAGGCCGACTGAGGGCTACCTGCAAGCAGATAACCCAAATGTAATGACTGCAACAGTGAGACACAAAGAACATCTGAAGATGGCGTTCGGACTGGCGGCAAAGAATTTCTGAGGATGGTACATCTGAATGTCACCTTTACACTCAACAGTTTGTGTGCAAGGACCATATGTTTGACATATGGTATACCCATTACAACTAAAAGCTTTGGTATATTGGCCAGAAGGTGGGCTGCCCTTGGCAGGGGATCCCTTTTGTAAAGAATACTGCAACAGTGATATGGAAGGGCATAAAATATAATCTGTAATCCATAAATAACATGTTAGTATGACTTTTCTTTTTACTAATGTGTGTGAAACTACGTTTTAAGTGATAATTAAATAAAGGTATTTAAAAAAAATTCTCTTTGTAAAAAACACTCTCAAGTATACCACCAATCCACAGAAGTAAAAAGAAAGGCACCAGCCTATGACAGAGTTAAAAAAGAAGCATGTCTTGGTTTTGGCACTCAAGGTCTGCTTTCTACCTCCAAAGGGTGAAACAAAAATGGCAATGCCACCAACAAAGATGCAGGAACTATGTACAGACAAACGTGCCTTTCTAAGGGCTGTGTCCTCAAGCTTACACAAACAGACTATCTGTTTAGTTAATTGCAACTCAGTTGGATAAAAACAATACCATGGCACTTAATGAAGTATGGGAATTTCCCCAAGTACCTGAGCCAAGTTTAGTCAGTATGAATACCACCTCAGATGTACCTTGAAAAGCAGCTGCTAGCCTAGCATACTAATTCAGTTAACAGAGCATCAACAAAAATAACATAAAAGGACTAACATGGTCTCTAAGACCAGTCTCCTTGCTCACTGATTCCTTAATTAGTATCTTTCATGGCCTTCCCATCTTGTGGAGCTTGCAGTTTTCTCTCTCTATGGGGACTTAAATCTTCTCTCTCTCCTTGCTTATAAAGACTCTATGACTGGGGCTACGGCAGATGTCCACTGTCCTTATGCCCCCCAAAAAACAAGTTAAGCGCTCAGCAGAGCACAGACTATCTTCTTACACTTTTCACAGGAGGGGACATAATACCCCTCGCCCAAGTGGAGGAGGCACTGTAAGACATACCCTGTCTACTTCCAAGACTGCTTAACACGGCTTCTCTCCTATACTTGCATACTTGTTGGTGATTTTTTGGGGAACATTATGAACCACTGACAAAAGTTTCCAAAAAAATCAAACCACAACTAGCAAGAGCAAATCACTCTCCTTTCTCAGATGGAGCATTCTCATGGCAGCTTTAGCATAGGGAAGGAGATGGATCTACTCTGGGTATGTCTGATTGCCCCAACAGTCATGCTGGGCCAGATTTCTACCTGTGGCTAACTCTAACATAAGGGGACTTCTGCTGCAGCAGAGATCCTTGAGAAGGATCACAAGATATACAACAAAGTGAGGACAAGACAGCTGGAGCTAAAAAAATGCAGCAAGGCTAGAAGGTGATTCCACCATGTACTATTCGCCACAATTTAGGATTTGAGTCCCAAAACAAACGTAAGCATGTGTGTGTTATTTCTACCACAGAAAGGAGAAATTAAATGTCATGTCAAATGAGCCGAGGTTAACTGCTGTCAGCACAAATCAATGGTAAGGAACCCACTTTTACATGACTTAAGCAGAGACGCAGCACACCCCAAGACTACACTAGCTACTCTGTTTTGATGGGGACTGGCTTACTCACATATACAACATCAGTGATACACATCTTTGCAAAGATTACAGACTTTCATTAGGATAAAAACCAACCAAACATACGATACAGGTTTATAAATAACTTTAAAATGTTGCACATTCATGAAGACAGACACAATCAATGTTGCAAAGAAAAAAAATAATGACGAATATTCAAGAAAACTTTTCACAAAGCCTTAAAGACTGAAACTACAGAAAGCCAACAGTTAGCTATATTTCAGTTTGGTAGGAGCCAACCCAAACATAGAAGCAAGAAAAAATATACATCTACCTTAATGTGCACGACAACCTCATGAAGGCCAAGCCTGATGAGCATAGCTTTATTCATACATTTAAGATACACAACAGTATTGCTACAAACAAAGTTATTCTGAATATGTTTTCCAAGGTATTTCCAGAATTCCAGTTATTTTTCTTCAGGTGTGTCAAGTACATCAGAAACTGCACTGAGAGATCAAAATATCCACAGGTACTTTTATATGCCCTGATGTTTCAT
This sequence comes from Protopterus annectens, assembly GCF_019279795.1. NCBI lineage: Eukaryota > Metazoa > Chordata > Ceratodontiformes > Protopteridae > Protopterus > Protopterus annectens. The sequence continues at coordinate 1,229,404,930 of NC_056735.1, forward strand.
CATTCTGCCAACATTAATTCTGTCTATACTCTTACTCAAAGAAAAGATGCCATGTGTAAGGTTACAATACTTAATCATATCTTCAGGAGAGTGACTACTGTAAAATAAACAGAGAAAGAATAAATCTTTTAAATCAACATTTAAGTGTCTGAAGGCGGAACAAATATCTGGCTTGGTGCTTTGTTTGAAGATTATCATTATGATTTATTGCAAAATGTCCACATGACCAAGAAAAAAGGTAAGGCTAATTTTACTTTGTATTTCTGTTTAGCAAGTGAAGACTCTGCCTGCCTCAAACAGAATTGCCACATACAAGTTTATTACATTTTCCAAGCTGTAAATAAATAAATAAATAATTCAGCTTAGAAAATTTACTAGCTCTTCCTCACCTGGACCTCCAACGAGAACTGTAATGTCTACTCCTATCAGCAGAGTGTGAACTTGATCTGGTGCGCCGTCGCCCGTCTCGTGAGCCACCTCCTGAATATCGCCTGCTTCTACTGTGTGACCGAGAATATCTCCTTGTTCGTGACCGGGACCGAGAATGCCTTGTAGATCTGCGATAACCACCTGACTTGTGTGATCGAGAACCAGACCGAGAACTTGAAGATGAAGATGATGATGAAGATGACGCCTGTCTCCTAGAAAAGAAGTGAAATAAGCGTCAAAATTACTTCACAGAATACAGATCTTAAATGGAATTACCACATCTGCTGAAATGTAAAAAGTTAAATACTTTCTTTTGCATTTGCCTGCACATCTGATTACAGCAACATTGAATAAATAACAGGTTTACTACAATGAAGTTACAACTGATTACATAATGCCAAAACATGTATAATTCTAATCTCTCTTCAAGAACTGAAGAAAATACAGCCCTCGCATACAACTAAATATTAGGTTAATCACATGTGGAAACTAGCGTAAGAAAGACAATACTCTCTGATCTTCCTGATTTTAACTACAGATTGTTGTGATTCTCACAAAGAGTAAGTAGAAAATACTAACAACTACCACTAAATTAATTTCAATTGAAATTTTAAAGTGACAGAAAATCAGTGATATTCCATTGAATACATACAACAGTATTATTAAAGCTTGTACAGCAATTTAAATTTAGCTGTATCATCTTCTGACATACATTAAAATATCCCCTACCCCAAATCAGGCCAGCTAGCATGAAACAACACTAAGGACTACTAAGTGGTTTGTACTCCCTTGCAACATAACCTGTGAGATGACTTTACATGATCACTCTATTGCACTTCATTGCAAAGTTCATACTACAAAAAGCAGCAACAGAAAACATGGAAATATGGTTTCCACTGTTAAGGTTTGAAAATGAGGTCCAGATGAGCAACTATTTGAGATACTGATCTGTATGACAACACGCTATACTGTTTTGTTCAGTTCTCCTTATCTTTCACAAAATGCACTTCAATGAAATGCAGGACAAAGGTTCTATAAAGCTTTGATATAATTCCCTTTATGACTCAAACCGGACGGTACTAAAACTATTCTCAGCAGCAGTAAAATGTATAGCATTTCAACACTGTGTAAGAGACACAAATCTCAAGTTAGAACTGGAAGGCACATTCTTCTAAAGCTGATGGAAAGAAAGTGCATGTGGAAATATGGAAAGGGGACAGAAGGAATACATTCATAAAAGCCTATCTTAAACACTTTACTAAGACAGTGCACTACAAAGTAGACGGTTCAAAGCAGTTACCAATTCTGAAGTCCATGCTTGATACGAGTTCAGCATGGCACCTTCCACAAAACAAAAACTAAATGCTCACTTGCCAGTGCTAAATGTTGACTGCAATAAGATTAACTGCGGAAATACAAGAGTAAGAAGAGGAAGACGGAACAGTGTGTTACAATGCCTTACAAGAGCCTGGGTACATAATTCGAAAAGGTAACAACTGTTTGAAAAAAAATGCTGCATACGAGCCACTCATCTCATATATAATCTGAAAGCCCCTCTTTAAAAACAGATGTCAAGGAATGGTGTGTCAAAGTTACTGACTTTTCAACTCCTATGGGAATTTAAAAATAGGTGAAATCAAAATTTAAATCAAGCTGTATAGATGATGGTACAATGCTTGAAACCAGTGGTGCAGTTTTGTTTGTTGTACCAGTTTACTTGTAATGATCAAACACATGAATCCACTCCAGGGCCAAAAAAAAACAAAAAAAAAAAAAAACAAACAAAAGTGGAAGCAATTACTTCAAGTTTAAATCACAATCAGCAAAATGAAAGGGTCATATACAATGTGCCAGGTACCAAAAACAACTTACTTCAATGCCTTTTAATAAACATACTATCAATTTCAAAAAGGTTCTGATTATCAATGAGCAGTTCTACTATGGAAGGACAAACTACACATATGTATGTATATTACACACACATTCATGCATCAGTTCTCAGCATCACATATGACTAAGTGACTGCTGTGGAATCATATTGCTTAATATTGGAAAGTGAAACACAGCACCTCTCCAATAAAGGATGCTAAATGCTTTCTTTTAAAGCCCCCTGATACATATGATTGTAGAATTCACAGTCCCTATGAAATACAGAGCCAAAGTAGTTAACTATGGTATTCACAAACTCAAAAGTCTGGCTGTACTACTGTGCCTCTATTTTTTAAGAGATTTCAAGAAAGGTGCTGCTGCAATGTACAAACCATATTAAAAGGTATAAGCTATAAAACTAACTAGAAAATCTGGAACGTGAGTCGAATATGTTACACAGCAAGTGTAACATTTGGGAAAGGAGCAGAGAAAGCTTCAATGTCTTTTGAAGATGCCTAGATTAAAAACATTTCTACTTCCCACAATCTGAGTGGATTTCTTCTGGGAAACAGAAGAAATTCTAATTATATCACTGTATAAGGCTGGATTATTGGCCATCACTAGAAATGGAGAAACTAAGAGGTTAGTATGAGGTTTCCTGGAAGTTCTGATGTCAGGCCTTAGAAGGGAGAATGAGGTTTGCCTGGGCCAACAGGGGGCAAAGAGGATCACTTTGGCTTTGCATTCTATTACCTTCAGCAGATATCTGGGGATTAAGATAAAGAGGGATAAGCATAAAGTAGCCCAAGAGGCCACTGCTTGACCAGAGAATCTTTGGACTGACTGTTGGGGGGGGGGGGGGGGCACTAATGAACTTGCTGCACTTGAAGTTGGGTGAGGAAGCAAACAGACTGTAGCAAGGATGGCCCTAGTGTCTGACATCTGTTGTGCCACCATTAGATTGACACACCACTTCAAAGGCATCAGGATTGACCTGCTTAGCCTGTCCACAAGACAACTCATATTTCCAAGGATGTACACTGCAATTCGAAAGTGATGCAAAACAATCACCCAATGCCACGCCCTCACTGCTTCCCAGCATAAGGGATAAGATCTGGTGTCCCCTTCCTTGCTGATGTATTAACTGTTATACTGCCAGTCTGGACAGAAATCACCACTAGATGGAGGTAGCCCTGAAGTCCCTTCAGTGTGAGAGGGACTCCCCACATCTCTAACACAGTGATGTGAAACCTAGCCTCTTCTGGAGTCCATAATATTTGGACCATCCTCCCCCTGCAATGCTCCCCCTAACCTTAAACAGGAGGCATCTGTGGTCTCTACTGCCACCAGTGGCTGGAGAACAAATGGTCTTGCAGAATGAATGCAGGAGGAATTTAACTGTTTCTTGTAAAAGTTGGTTATGATAATCAGATTTTGAAAGATGCTGAGAAATCTGAGGCCACTAAGCCTTTAGAAGTCACTGCAAAATTCGCATGTAGAAGTTAAGTGAACTGCACCATTAGAACAGATAAAGCTATTAGTACCAGAACCCTGAGGGCTGGGGCAGCTGTAAGACAACTGCAGAGGAGGAGAGTTTGGACAGCATGCCTTAATGTCTGAATTCTGTCTAAAGGCCATGACACTATGGATGTAGAGGTGCCCAGGTGACATCTGATTAACTGAAAAGTTTGCGTCAAAGAACTGACCTCTGGAGGTTTATGGATATATCCAAAAACAGACAGCATTAATAATACTCATCTCTGGCAATGGCTAATGATTACACTGATGGGCCAGCTAAGAGCCAATCATCTACACAGGTGAAGACTCTGATCCCCTGTAGTCACACATGTACTGTTACAATGGCCATGCACTTGAACACCTGGGGAACTGTAGTAAGATCAAACGGCAGGCCCTGCACTGGAAGTGGCTGGCTCCCAGTGGAGGACAGGTTTCTTGAAGATTTAAACACCACTTTCTGAAGACTTGTACAGTACATCCAATTGTTTGCCTATATTCAAGGCAAAATGGACTGCATTGCAACCATCCTGAACTGGGTCTTCTTCATGTAACTGTTTAAAAATTACTGAGGTTCAGAACGTGCATGAGATCTTTGTTTTAAAGCACTGAAGGGCTGCCCCTGTCAGAAGTGGACTCAAATTGCTAATGCTTGGCTTTTCTAAACCACAGCAACTAGGGACACTTTTGGTTCCTGGTATACAAACATTGTTAGGGCTCAAATATAACTAACATGTCAGAATGCGTTTTGTCATCCTGTTCATACTTATGCATTTTCTTTTGTATGGAAGGACCAAACAAAGATGACACATTATACAGGGGTGTTAGCAAAAGATGCCTTAAAGTTGTCTACAAAGTCACATAGGTGAAGCCAGGCCTGATGTCTCACTGTAAAGTCTGCTCCTGCAGCCCAAGCCACTCCATCAGCTGCACTGTGAATGAGCCACATAAAGAGGTTGGTGATATTTAGTACCATACTCAGAACTTTCCAATTACCTCATGAAGTCCAATGTAGACAGTCTTCTCAGAGTGGCAAGTGGCTGATGCACTAAATCCCTCTGGAAGTGACTTATGAGTGCTGTACAGTTATAGGGCCCAAGTGTAAATATCCCTAAAATATACACCTCCATCCCTAACTGTCCACAGCCCGGATTGCTTATGGGCAGAAGGGCAGAAAGTGCATCAGGCAGCCCCTTCTTAGCAGCCACTGCTACAATAATGCAATCAACCAGCAGAAGCCCAGTGCTGTCTGTTCTTGGGGGTGAGGCTTGTGAATTTTTGGGGGGTTCCAAGGCCCCATTCACTTGTCTTGGGCTCCTGCCATGACCATCTGACAGCCAGATAAATGAAACAGTCTGCAGGAGTGACCATACAAGATGAAGAGGGGGCCAAAATGTAAGCCTAAAAAAGGATCTCCTCACCCTGTAAGGGTGGGTCACTGGACCAAGATCTCCACTGCTGCATTAACTCAGGGATCACACCAAAAGTGAGATCTTCTGGAGGAGAAGGGGGAAAGTCTCAATCTTCCAAGTCAGCTTTCAAAGTGACCGACTCTGATGAGGAGTCAATGCGTCTTCTTTTACACATCCTCTTTCTAGGAATGTCATGGGGTGGGGATACAACACAACTCCTCAAAGGAGGACACCTGTGGATAAACATTGCTTTTGAGGCTTGACCCACAGCTCTGACCCATGGATGCATGATACGGTTGAGACACAGAAGACAGAGACAGAGAGTCACTGGATGGAACCATCCTCACAGAAGTCTTGAGTGTCTGACATCGATGAAGAAATAATCCTTCCCATAACCTGAAAAGCCATATCAATCTCAGGTGGAACAAAGGAACCCACCACAGTAACTGGATCGACTCTTCCTGAAGGAGAAATAGCTGGTACTGAGGATGGCATCTCAGAAGCAGAAAAGGTGGAAGGCTTCAAGGACAGGATTGGTGCCGATGACTCAAAGGCCAAAGTCTCCAACATAGACATGGAAGCGATACAACGCAAATCCAAAGAACACATGGCAGCAAGTCAACAGCCCAAGGACAAACTCAGTTCAGACAGCCTTAAAGTTGAGTGTGCTGGAGTGGATCCCTCAGCTGCCAATCCAGGGACTCTGGTTGGCACCAAAGGAACAGATTTCTGGTCCAGGATTGGCTCTGTAACCACCAGTGCTGACACAAGCACAAGGGAAAGAGATAATATAGGAGATGGTGGGTCAGTTCTATCCACCCTCAACATCAAAGAGGATGGGAAGACCCCCACCATTTGTATTTAAGTCTTGAAAAAAGCCTGCATCATACAATCCAGATCTGCTTTTGTATGTACTTCTGTAAGATCTGAATGAATAGGTTGAAGGGGGTGGAGAGGGAATACGAGATACTTCCTTCTCCACACAGATCCAGCTCAACAGTCTCTCTGGGGATTTGTCCAGAATGATTATTACTTCTAAAAGAAATGGAGCAGAAGGGAAAGAATGCAGAATTGACACTGAAGCAAACTACCGCTGGGACCTTCAGAGCTGAAGACTGCGCTAAATCCTTTATCACCTTCATAACTCTCCTTCCTTAGATTTATGCTTTTCAAAATGTCTGTCTTTCTCTGTGGTTTTCATGGGCTTCTCTGCTTCTGGATCTGGGGGAAATAGCCCTTTGATAATCAGTTTATTCTTTCTGTCAGAAAGAGCTCAGGATCCAAAGTTCTTGCAGATGGAACAATCTGGTGAAATGTGCTCCACTCCCAAGCACACTATATGTAACTCACAGGCATTTTCAGATGGGGAACTTATGGCCACATTTATGGCATTTTTTTTAAATTCGTTTCATTCTCCATAGTAAGAGTAAACTCCACATGCGCGCGCACACGCACACACACAAAGATGAGTACAGAAAATCAGAAACAGCAATGAATGAATAACAGTAACAACAGAAGCTAAATCTCACTATCCAAATATAATATCTAAATCTAACGACTACACATGCATAATTATATAATGTTTGCGCACACAGATATATATACGGATCTAGGACTATTGAACGAAAGTTCAATAGTCCGAATCCACAATACCCGAACGCACTTTAACGAAAGCATTTTCACCGAAAAAGCGCTTTCATTAAAGTCTGTTCAAAAAAAAAAAAATCTTTTATGCAGGGGGGCAAGCCCCCCTGCACCTGCACCCCCCCTCCACACCCCTACTTTTAAATTCTCACTCCGAAGTCGCACTATAGTGGGCAAAAGGGAATTCTCCCTTAACCGCACTGTAGTGGGACTGGCACAACCAGCATACGTAACTGAAAGTGCAGATTCGGTGAACAGCACTTTCGGTTATATGTTCGGTGATTTCTGCTTTGGCAGAAAGTGCCGTCGGGGATCTGTATGGATACACACACACACACACACACACACACACACACACACACACACACACACACACACACACACACACACACACACACACACACACACACACACACAGAGCAAAACAGAAAAAGGCTTCTCCCATTAACAAACAAGAGCTATAATTGTCTAAGCGATAGCAGAGTTCCTAGGAGAACAAAGTTGTAAAGTTTTATATATTCAATTAAGATGAGGAGCTCTTTAGCTTTCTTCATCATCACCAGCCCCCCTTTTCCCATTTTTTCTACATGGGTTTGGGGTATCGTGTTAACTGTCGCCAACTCTCTCGATTCAGTGCCACACTCCTGCCTTCAACACTCCTGCCTGACTGTTGCAGATCTTCTTTCACACAATCCTTCTCTTTGCTGGACGTCCTCGCTTCCTCTTACCTTCTTCTTGTCTGTCCCAAATCTTCTTCACCAGATGGCCTTCTGCTTTTCTGCACATGTGCAAACCACCATACTCTGTTCTCGTTGAGCTTTGCTGCAATTGGAGCTACTCTGGCTTCTGCTCATATGTCCTCATTTCTTTGTCTGTCCCACAGTGTGCATCCTACCACCCTTCTCAGGCATTTCATTTCCATCACCTCTAGCCTCTTCAACTGTTCTGTCTTTACTGCCCAGGTTTCTGTACCATACAATAGTACTGGTCGCACCACTGTCTTGTACACCTTACTTTTCAGCTTCTTTGGCATTCTTCTGTCACAAACTACACCTGACACTCTATGCCAGTTAGCTGCAGCCCCTCTGATTCTAGCTTTGGCATCTTCATTCAGACTACCCTTCCCCTCAACAACCCCTCCCAGACACTTGAAGCTGTTTACCTGTTCCACTATCCCCCATCTATCTCTATTCTCAGCTTCTTATGATTTCTCCAATTTGCTGAAATTACCACCATCTTATTTGTGCTTAGTTTCATCCCATGTGCCTTCAGTTTTGCATTCCATTCTCCTATCATTTGTTGAAGTTTTAGCTCAGAGTCTGCCTGTAATGCCACATCATCTGCATACAGCAACTTTGTTGATCTGTCCCCGCCAACCTGTTTCCTAATGTAGTCCATTACCAGTATGAACAGCAATGGGTTCACAGCTGAACCCTGGTGTACACCCACTCCCAATGGAAACCCCTCTGTGAGGCCAAACACTGTTCATACTTGAGTCAGTGGGTCTTTGCACACAGCCTGCACTAATTCTATCAGTGTTTCTGGGACTTCAAACCACAGCAGTACTGCCCAGATCAGCTTTAAAGCTCTTGGCTTTCACTGAGTCAAATAAAGTGTTTGACTGCTATAGTGGCAAATAAAATTGAAGGTTTCTCTACACACATACACACACATTACGGGAAAATAATTTTTGATGAAGCTCAATACTGGAGCACCAGTTTTGCCTCCAATATGCGACTTGAGTACCCATAGACTGGATCGGCCATACAGAACAGAATCTATGAACTGAATGTTACAGTTGGAAATAAAGGATATCATCAGCTATGACACACAGATCTGTCCTGACTGACTCATGGTGTAATATCAAACATTGTATGCACATTAAAATCCAGAACCCCAGACCATCTGTCAAACGTAAAAGCAACCAGAAATGTGTTGGTAATGTGAAATTTCTTTAGCTATGCTGCAACAAGCCATCCAAAATAGTTAAAACAGCTTATCCAGCAAGCTTTCTGAAATCCCAGGAGGAAGTTTAAAACGAACAAATCAAAACTGCATCTCCTACATTGAAATTTGGATTTTTGATTATGTAAAAGTGCGAAAAAAAGAAGTTATGCACTTACAATAACATTCCATGTGTATTGTCCTTCTATACCTTTATTCTCACTGAATTGTCGGATCCGATACATTGGATCCATCTCGGTCTTTTATAAAAGCTCAAGGTCTTCAGCAAAGCTCGTGGGCAGTCTACCTTACCATAATGCAATTACTTAACTCCATCGTATCTTGTTTGCCCCTGATAAGCTATAAAAAATCTTTACCTTTAATATGAGTTAACAGAAAAGGATGGTTTCTGAGGCTATAGAGTACTTCAATATCAAATTAGTGCTACTCGGTCTCCCAAGAGTATAGGCTTGGAGTATGAAGGGTAGGTTGTGAGAATAAAGGTCGACATGGACAACATACATGGGATGTTATGGTAAGTACATAACTACTTTATGTGATGTTGAATCTCGCCTTTATTCTCACTGATGGGACCGCGTCCCAAGCTACCTGATTCTTGGGTGACTCATGGGAGAATATTCCTCAGAACCATAGAACCAAAAGATCAACTACTCCTGAGGCCAAATCTACTTTGTAATGAGTAATGAAAATATGAGGTTTTGTCCACGTTGTGACAGCACATATATTATCCAAAGGCAGCCTAGCTTGAAGGGCTGCAGACGTATCTACTGTTCTAGTGGAATGAACTTTAACAGAGGTAGTGAGAGTTTTGTCCTTAAAAGTACAAATGAAGGAAATACAGTGAGAAAGCCATTTGGATAAAGTAACTTTCCATACTGGTAGGCCTTTCCTAACATCAGAGTTATAATCAAATAGCTGATCTGAATGTCCGATTTCTGTAGTTCTGTGTAGGTACAAATGTAATTGTCTATGAACGTGCAGTAGATGTAATGAATATTCCCCTTTATTTTGGAAATTTGGGAAGAATACCGGTAACTCAACAGACTGATTGAGGTTACTTTCAAAAACAACTTTGGGCAAAAATATGGGGTTGGTGCATAAAGAAACCCTGTCCTTAAGAAATACCAGATAAGGTGGCTTGGCAAATAAAGCCTGTAATTCTGAAACACTCCTTGCTGAGGTAATGGCCACTAAAAGGAGTGTTTTCCAAGAAAGATACCTCAAGTCACAGGTAGCAGACGGATCGAAAGGATGACACATCACGTCTGACAACACAAAATTCAGATCCCGAGGTGAGTAAGAGTTTTTGTATGGGGTTCTTAGCATCATCGTTCCCTTCAAGAATGCTTTACAAAAGTCTGTTTGACATGATACTAAAACCATTTTCTCCTATATGAAAATTTGAAATTGCTGTCAACTGAACTCTAACGGTGGCTGCAGCAGCACTCTCACTGAAAAGCTTAGCCAAAAATTCTAGAATAGAACGTATGGGTGCAGTAAAGGGATCTGTTTATTGTTGGCACACGAAACAAATCTCTTCCATTTACAGTTTACGTGTAGATAACTTATGGGAAGATGATAAAATGTGTGCGACTGGAGACGAAAGGAAAGGAAACTTAGCAATCAGGGGAACTGGAGCAGCCAAGCTGTTAATTTGAGATTGTTCAGACTGGGATGAAGTATCCCTGATGGGCGAGTCAGAAGGTCTGGAAAAGAATCCAGAATCCGAACTAAATCTGTCGAGGTCAATAAGGGGCAATTAGGATTAATGCCATCTTCAAGAAACTTGTTTTCTGCAAAAACTTGGGAATTAGTGGAACTGGAGAAAAGGCATAAAGAAGTCCCGGGGGCCAATCGTGAACAAGTGCATCCCTTGCTGACTTCTCCGGAGGGGGAAATCAGGGCAAAGTAGTTGCTGCATTTGGTATTGGTAAGTGAAGCAAAGAGGCTGCAGCAAGGCTGACCCCATTTTCAGAAGATCTCTTCCTCAACTTTCTGAATAAGGGACCACTCGTAAGGCCATAATATGGCACTGCTCAATTTGTCTGTAATTACTTTGGATTTCCTCGAAATGTGTGTTGCTATCAGAAAGCGGTTGGAAGCTGTTGCCCACTGCCAGATGCTCAGAGCTTCTTGACAAAGGGGGTAAGATCTGGTTCCCCCCTGTTTATGTACCAGACCACAGACATGTTGTCTGACTGGACTGCCATCGTTCCCAGATGGAGCGAGTTTTGAAATGCTTGCAATGCCAAAAGCACTGCCATCATCTCCAGTATGTTTATGTGGAAATTAACCTTGTACTGATGCCAGATGCCTTAAACTGTCTTTCCCAGATAATGACCCCCCCCCCCAAATCTAGGAAGCGTCCGTGGTCACCATGGCTTGGGGTTCAGGGGAAATAAAGTGATGGCCGTGAGATACCAGAGGAGAGTGAATCCACCACTGGAGATCCTTTTTTGCATGAAATGGTTATCGTGATCTTGTGTGTCACAGGAAGTTCTAGAATTGTCCACTGCGTCAAAAGTAACCACTGAAGAATTCTCATGTGGAGGTGAGCTAGGGGTGTGAGAAAAACTGAAGCACCCATTTTTTCCAGTACTTGGGGAACTAGTTTGGCAGAAGCTCATTTCTTTCTGATCAACAGACTTACATAATGCCGAAGATTGTCTACTCTGTCCTGTGGAAGTTTTGCTATCATTATTGTGTCTATTTCTGCTCCTATGAAGACCAAGCTCTGACATGACTCTAGAACTGATTTTTTCGTAATTTATGATAATTCTTATGGAGGAACAGAGTTGTAATTTATGGTAATTCCTAGGGAAGAACAGAGTTGTAGATATAGTCCCTGGTTTGCAGCAGAAGATGCCTGGTCGGGGTGGTTATGAACCAGTCGTCCAGATATGGAAACACCCAGAATCCTTGTCATCTCAGGTGAGCCGCCACTAGTGCCATGCATTTGGTGAACACTCTGGGGACTGTAGTAAGATCAAAGGGTAGAGCTCGAAACCTGAAGTGACTGGCTCCTATCCCGAAGTGCAAGTGCCTTCTGGATCCCCTTTTCATTTATATAGGTAGTACGCATCCTGAAGGTCTATACAGCGCATCCAATTGTCTTTCTCCAAGAATGCAATAATGGAAGTGTCGACTGCAGTGTCACCATCCAGAACTTGGTCTTTTTCACAGACTTGTTCAGAATGCCGAGATCCCAAATGGGTCTCCATTTCCCCATTTTCTTTGGAACTAAAAATAACCTCGAGTAAGTTCCAAATCCTCTCTGGTCTGCGGGGATTTCTTGGATGACTTTTTCTTAGCAACTTTTGAATTTCTAAGGTTGCTTGTTTCTTTTGACTGGGTGGAACATTTGGAACCAATTTCTTTATGGGAGGAGGGACAGAAAAGGGAATAATATAACCCCTGGTTATTATGTCCTGCGCCCATCTGTCGTTTATTTTTTGCCAGGTATGAAGTTGCTGAGACAACTGTCCCGACCGCCTCTAGAGGTGAGCAATCAGGTACTCCTGCAGGAGTGCTGAAAGGGATCTACCAAAGAAACATTCTCTGGAGCCCTGGTTCTGCGGGCCTCCCCTGACATGAAGGCAGTGTCTTCCATTATTGTTCCCTCCCTGTCTCTAGGGAAGCTTTCACCCTGTGTGCCATTTTCTGAACCACATCTTTCCACTACCTCTCTAACTTTTGGGAAAGGGTCTAGTAGGTGTGGAAAAATGTACTCCAATAGCAGTCAAGGTTGTGCCTTCCTGTTCACACCTGGTGAGCATTTCTTTTACCTTGGGCCCAAAAAAACAGGAGCCATCAAAAGGGGGTTGATAAAGGAAGACTTGAAGGGCTCTGTGAAATGGCAAAGGCACATCCATGCCTGCCACCTAAGAGAGATCCCTGAACCTGCTGCCCTACTCGTTCCATCTGTTGCTTATGATAAGAGTCTCCTGGATGAGTTCACAACTGAATTGAGGGTGGCGAGCTGAGTGGTGACTACCTGCTGCCGCATCAGCTACAGCTCCTTAGGGGGAGTCTGACAGTTCTTTAAACAGGTCCCTCTGTAATCTAGTAAAATGGGTCAAGTAGTTCAGTAACTGTAAAGTACAGGCTGCTGATGAAAAAATGCTCTTCCTATACCTATCCATGGTCCTGGAATCTTTACTCAGAGGATGGATAGAGGAACTGATCTCAGAAAGTTCCTTTTTAGTGGCTACCGCCATGACCATGGCATCAACTGCTACACCTTTAGTTAAGAAAGGTTTATTCTTCGGGGCAGTAATATATTTATTTGGCCTCCTAGGAGTCAGCTCTGTGGAGTCTGGGGTCTACCCAAGCCTTCTGAGAGATTAAATCAACAAGCTCATCGGAAGGAGGGGTCACCTAAGAGGTTGAAGGGCAAGACCCGAAAGCCTTCAGGTATACGGACTCCTTAGCTGAAGGGGATGTGGACTGCCAGTCACCTCTCTGCTTTAATCTGGAGGTAACTGTGGGGACCCTTCTGTATCATCGAGGTTGTGATCGACTCCTCTGAGGAGTCAAGATGCTTCCTCTTGCAAGTCCTATTCCAAGGGACTTCCTCAGTAGGGTAGTCTGGGGAAGTTTCAGAAGGGGGGGTCCCTTGCTGGACATCTTGAGGCTTAGGGTCTCTGCGGTCCAGTGGAAAGGGTACATGAGAAGGTAAGGTCGCCAACCCAGAACTGGAAGAAAGATCTGGGATAGACTGTATCTAAGACTGGGACATAGTCATTACCCTCCTCATAACCTCAAAGGAAGGTACTCTGTTCCTGCTCCGAACACCACCCCCGGTCCAACAAAAGGGTTGCCGGGGCCGAAGGAATCTCTGACACAAGAGACAGAAGGTCTCAGGCAGAGGTAGGATTTGAACTCACCCGCACTGAAGCTCCCAGAGGATCCGGAGAGATCCAAACCTACTCTTTGGATCCATCCAGGAAGTTTTGGCTCCTAGAGGTCTCCTGCTTTGACTGAGCAGAAACAATCAGGGCTGAGAAACCAATAGGGTCTAGGATCTGAGACAGACATCAGTTGGACATCCACATCTTCTGGCTCCGAAACCAGGGAACAAATCGGAGGAGGAGCAAGCACTGATGGGGAGGACTTTGTCGGTTCAGATTCCTTTGGGATTGGATCCAGTAATAACTTGGCCAAAGTCGATGTCTTTAGAAGCCTCTGCACTATCCTATCCACATCATCATCAGACAAACTTCTTGTAGACAGAGAAGATAGGGTTGGAGACCTTGATTTAGTCAAGAGTGGCGATGGGAGCAGAGACAGTATTGGTTCAAAGGATGGAGAAAGTACAGTTGTGTACACTTACCATAAATGTAGATGTTCAAGTGTATTCACTGTTGCAGTCATTACATTTGGGTAATCTGCTAGCAGGTTGCTCTCAGTCGGCCTGATTAACAAAGTCTTGGGTCCTGCATCAGTTGCTGTCCCTTCTTCCATGACGTCAGGTCGTCAGGGGTATAAAACATGCAGCCGACGCCATTACATCAGTTTTTCTTGCCCCAGATGTCAGGTGCCCCCCCAAATGGGGAGCAAATAAAATTAAAAACACAAAAATATACCCCCAACCAAAAGCAAATACACCAAAAAGGCTTTTAAGCATAGTAAAAGAAAGTACAGGTGTAGCCAGAAAAAAAAAACGGGCTGGAGGGATGGTAACCAAGACTGCAACTGTGAATACACTCGAACATCTACATTTATGGTAAGTGTACACAACTGTACTATGTTCTTCATGTTTCACTGTTGCAGTCATTACATTTGGGTAGATTCCCAAAGCTATGGTTGGGAGGACGAAATTATACAGCATTAGGACCAGCTAAAAGGCCCTGCAAGACAGCAGTGGCAAAGCCAGCTCTGGATTTAGAGAAAATTGGAAAATGATAATGCTTGGTGAGAGTATGCACAGAACTCCAGGTAGCAGCTTCTAGAATATCCCTGGTAGGAACACCTCTGAGAAAGGCTGCAGAAGTAGATGCAGCCCTGGTGGAATGGGATCTGATCCCCTGGGGGATAGGTTTTCCATTGTGCTTATAGCAGAAATTAATGCAATGGCTTATCCATTTAGAAATGGTTTGTTTTGAAATAGCCTTCCCCTCTGCCCCAGCAGCAAATGCTACTAGCAATTGTTCAGATTTTCTTCGAAGATTAGTTCTGTCCAAGTAAAATTTAAGTTGTCTGTGCACGCCCAAGGAATGCAGAATCTGTTCCCCTTTGTTCTGTGGATTGGGATAGAAGGTTGGCAAATGAATGGACTGGTTAAGAGCCACACTGGAAACCACCTTGGGCACGAAGGATGGATTGGTCCTCAGAGATACCCTGTCCGCATGAAAGATGATGAAAGGCTCCACTGCCAAAAGGGCCTGTTAATTCAGATATCCGTCTAGCTGAAATGATTGCTAAAAGGAAGGTTGTTTTCCAAGAAAGAAATTTTAAGTCTGCAGTAGCAGCTGGCTCGAAAGGAGGTAGAGTGAGCTTTTCCAAAACAAAATTAAGGTCCCAGGCAGGGGAAGGAGCTCTCCCGGGTGGTCTCAAGTTCTTTGCCCCTCTGAAATACTGCTTGAGCAGGGGATGAGAAGAGAGGGGTGGTTTTGTGTTACAGTGAGCTGAAATAGCTGAAGCGTGGATTTTAATAGAGGAAAAAGACAGGCCCTTGTGAAGCATCTCAGTTAAGTATTGCAAAACGTGAGGTAAATTGGGAGCTGCTGTGCTCAGCCCTAAAGATTGTTTCCAGGCACCGAATCTTTTCCATTTGTCAGCATTAGATTTTCTAGTACTAGGTCTTCTCTCTTCTAAGATGACATCCATCACAGGTTTGCTGAGGGATGCTAACGGTGAATTTAATGATTAGCCAAGCTGCAAGGTTCAATGTTGGAAGCTGAGGGTGCAGAATTTGGTTCTCCTGCTGAGACAGCAAGGAAGGTGTCTGAGGCAGGTGCCAGGGAGATATTTGTGACACACTGTGCAGAATTGTGTACCAGTGTTGGCGTGGCCAGTCTGGAGCAACCACAATCATTCTTGGTTTGTCCTTTTAGCAAAACTTTGGAGAGCAGAGGCAGAAGGGAAAAGGCGTACATTGATAGGTTTTCCCAGCTGAAGGACAGACCATCCACTTTCCAGGCTTTTTTGTGGGGAGTCCTTGGGCAAAATTTGTCCAACTGGTAGTTCTGGGGGGAGGCAAATAGATCTATGTCTGGGGTCCACCATTTGCTTGTCAACATGGTGAAAATCCGTGGTTCCAGTTTCCACTCGTGTGGGTCCATGAGATTTCTGCTTAGTCCATCTGCCAGTGTATTCAATTCTCCTGGCAGGAATTGAGCTTGTAGGTGCACTTGGTAGCGCAAGGCCGTGTTCCACAATGCTATGGCTAGTCTGCAAAGGATGTAGGAATGTGTACCCCACTGCTTGTTTATGTACCACATAACCGTGGTGTTGTCTGTCTTTACCATTAGTTGTCCTGGAAGAATGTAGTCCTTGAAAGCGTTTCAGCCACCTATGAATAAATATGTAGATACATTTCAACAAGCTGTATTAAGAGATTTACACTTTCCACCCTTTGATTCTCAGATTTTGCAGGAAAATATTGACTCGGCTGAAAGGAAAGCCTTGATGGAACTTAAAAATAATAATATTGTTATACTGCAAGCTGATAAGGGTGGGGCAGTTGTTATTTTGGATATGGATTACTATATTCAGGAAGGTCTTCGTCAATTATACAGACCTTTCCCTATTCATCTCTAGCCTTTCTCACTTAAGCTAGTCCTTTTCCTTATCTTGCTAACTATACTGACTTCCCTCTTCTCTTAACATGCCTAACCTATGCCATTGTCTACTATTAATTTCATTGTTCACTTCACTTACCGCTACCTATTTCCTTACCTCCTATGAACAACCCCTTCTCAAAACACTTTTCATATCATCCAAATACACTACTACATCACTCCCTGCTTTAGGCACAAGCTTTAACAATTCCACATATAACCATAGCTACATCCATGCTAAATATCATCGACTTTTCATATAAAACACTCAATTCTTAACAATCGAAAGTTAATTGACTTTAATTCCAAACTTATCCAATATCATAACCTTACTGTCCTCCACTCCCTTATAGATGGAGATATTCATCCTAACCCGGGCCCAGAATTCCACTCATCCTTCTCTAACAGTAATGAATCTCATTCTATCCCCCTTCTATCAGCCCAATCCTCTAAAACACTCTTAATTGCCCATCTTAATATACGTAGTATCTGCAACAAAATTACTCAAGTTCATGCTCTCCTAGATGCTTACCACTTTGACATCCTATGTTTAACTGAAACATGGCTTAAACCAACAATAATAGATACTGAAATTATTCCCCCAGGTTACAATATTATTCGACAAGATCGCATCAAGAAAAAGGTGGTGGGGTTGCAATTCTTTATAAAGCAGGATTACAAATCAACAAAATAAACCACAAACTTCATTCTGATGGCAATGCTGAAATAATTATTTCAAAACTACAACTAAACAACCAAAAATCACTTAATATCATCTGTACTTATTTCCTCCAGGTAACAATCACGATAAACTAGAAGACCTATTAAGTTGGCTTTCTCTAAATTATCCACAAGAAACTATACTACTAGGAGGCGTTAATACCGACTGGAATTTATGTAACAGTACCAATCCATCCTCTCTGATCAACTTAAATGGATTCACACAACTTATCAATTCCACAACTAGAACAAACAAATCCAATAACAAAGAAAGCATTCTTGACTGGATATTAATAAATGGTCCAGAGCAAAACTATAAAACAGGAACCCTACCTGATGACCTTAGCGATCACTCTCTAATATATATAATCAGACACAAAACAAATGTTAACATTTCTCCCCCTGTTAGAACTATGCAGTAAAAACACTTTGACCAGGAACTGTTCCTAACTGAACTTAAACATTGTAAATGGGAACCCCTTAAGTCCTTCCAATAAATGAAGCAGTATCCTACTTCAATAATACCTTCTTAACAATCCTAGATCATCATGCCCCAATTGCACTCATAAGAGTGAAAAATAAACCAGCAGCATGGCTCACAAGTCAGACTAAAAAGCTAATCCTTTCCAGGAATAAATCTTGGACCAAATGGCGTACCACAAAACTCATAACTGATCAGCAAAATTTCAGGCAACAAAGAAATATAACTAAAAAAGCAATCCTACAGGACAAGAAAAACTTCTATATCCAACTCCAACAATCTTCCCTTCAACAACCACAGAAGTTCTGGATCTCTATTAACAGGCTTATATCCCCTGGTAAAGTAGTCACACCAGCTCCACTTAGCACCAACTCTGATGACCCTACAAAAATAGCAAATGCCTTCAATACCTTCTTTACTACAGCTGTGCAAAACTTAGCTAATCAACAAAATCCTGACACTGCCAATTTGCCCGCTACAAGCCCCCACCCCCCCTCCTTTCCACCTAGAACCAATATCTACCTCCTTCATCCTCTCCTTACTTCAAAAACTTAAACCTTCTACCCCCTCAGCTGACAAATTACCCGGGAATACCTACAACTAGGAGCCTCAGCCATTGCTTACCCAATCTCTATATTGATTAACAGAACAATTAAAGAATGCACTATTCCATCAATCTGGAAAATCTCACATATTATTCCCCTTCACAAAGGTGGTGATTCTACTGAATACTCAAACTAGCGTCCCATAGCTCTTCTGTCTCCACTTGCTAAAATAATGGAGAAATGCATCCATAAACAATTAATTACCCACCTACTCCACCACAATCTCTTAGCATACTGTCAACATGGCTTTCGTCCTTACCACAGTACTACCACAGCCCTGCTTTCTTTTACCAAATGTATCACCACAAATAGAAACAATAATTTCCTGTCATCTGCACTCTTTGTAGATCTTTCTAAAGCCTTCGATATGGTCAACCATAAACTTCTTCTCCACCTTCTGAAGTCCCTATCTCTTGATAAATCTTCCTTGAGCTGGTTTACATCCTACCTTGATAATCGTAAACAAGCAGTTCTCTGGCAGAATCATCTTTCTGAACTCCTTCCTACTTCCTTAGGTGTCCCACAAGGCTCTATCTTAGGCCCACTTCTATTTCTCCATTTTTATCAATGACCTTCATCTCTCTATTCCCTTCTCTACCTGCATTCAATACGCCGACGACTCCACAATTATTTGTTCTGCATCATCCCAAACTGAACTGCATTCTTTCACACAAAAATCTTTCTCCACAATAGAAAAATGGTTCTCTAACCATTGTCTTCTCCTCAACCCAAAAAAAAACAAATTATTGCTGTTTACACCCTCACACTCATCTCCCCCTCTGCACTTTACTTTGGAATCAAACAATGGTACCATTATTTCTCCAGACACTACTACCAAACTCTTAGGAATCACAATAGATAATCAACTTAAATTTAACACTCACATAAACACCACAATAAAATCTACCAACAAAAAACATGGATCCTTGTATAGAATTAAACAATTTCTAACACCTTTAGCCAGAACTACAACAGCAAGAACTCACTTAATCTCTACCCTATTATATGCCTCCCCCATCTATACTAACTTGTCCCAAAATCTTAACAGACTGGCTAGATCATATAATAACATTGCCAGATTTGCCACCAACTTACCATATAGAACTCATCACTGTCTAAACCTAAAACAACTAGGCTGGCTTGAGTTACCTCACCTTCTACAATTCAACCAACTTATTATTGCCCATAAGGTCCTTTATCAACCAAACAATACCCCTATTCTCTCTACCCTCATAACACCATATTGCAACCTGAAAAAGCTACGCTCAACAAACAAAATGATGATGCAAACTTCTTTTTCTAATAACTCAGCAGGAGACTCTCTATTTACTAACTTTGTTGGGAAAATATGGAACCTCCTACCAATTGACCTTACTGCTCTTACTCTCCCACTATTCAAAACTAACCTTAAACATTTCCTCTCCAACCACTGGTTATGCTCTTGTAATAACCCTGACTAATTGCTTTTCTCTTACTTTTTTCATCTGTACTACCCTGTCTCCTTCTAAATATCTCTTTTAAACTTGACTCTTTGAACTTTTTCACTCACTGACCTTTCTACTCTAAACTGCTCTACCTAACCCATCTACCTACCAAGCCTATTTTTTAAATACTGTCCTATCCTATAGATGTCCTAACTATCCTCTATATAAATATCTTCTCTCTATTTTACTGACTTACTTGTTTGGAAGATAGTGAAATCCCTTATATATAATGTACTAATCTTTTGTTTTTATTTATGCTTTTGTTTTTTATTAATGTTTTGTTATACACTTTCTTAATGTTGTTTCTATTTTACTTGTGATATTAAATATTGTGTAAGCTTGGAGCTTTTCTCCTCGGGCCTCCACTGAAAATGGACATGTATCCAGTTGGACTAGCCCGGTTAACAAATGTAAAATAAATAAAATAAAATAAATAAAAATAAATAATTATCAGACACTAGATGTTACATGTTTATGGGTATAGACCCCACTCCAAAATTTAAGAAGGAAATAGATGCCTTTCTGCATACAGCAGTTGAGGAGGGCATTATTTCACGTAGCACAGCTCAACACTTAACAGTAACAGATCCATCGAAACAAATATTATATTTGCTTCCTAAAATACATAAATCCCTTACTACACCACCAGGTAGACCGATTGTTTCAGGTCAAGGTTCACTTACTGAACCGCTATCAGTATTTCTAACCCAACAACTCAAACCCTTACTAAAATATGTGAGAGCAAGAATTCAAGACACCACACAATTTTTACAAATTATACAGGATACACAAATTGAATCGCATTGGCTAATGTGTACGCTCGATGTTAGGTCTCTCTACACCAGCATACCAAACTAGGTTGGTTTGTAAGTCCTACAGTTTTGGTTGGAGAAAGCGGATTTATATCCACCAGGCTTAAACACACTCATTATCTGTATGTCTGAACATGTACTGAATAAAAACGTTTTTTATTTTCAAGGGGAATGCTATTGGGAACTCCAAGGACGGCTATGGGGGCATCATTTGCCCCCATTTATGCCGATTTATTTATGGCCTACTTGGAGGAATGCCTTATATATAATCCATCACACAACATATACATGGTAGAAATGGATATTTGGCGCAGGTACTTGGACGATTGCTGAATGGTGTGGCGTGCAGATTTAGGGTATCTACAAGAATTCATGGAATACCTTAACAGTAACGTCTGGGGAATTGAGTTTACGGTTACATCTAACCGTGATCACATTGACTTCTTAGACGTTACTCTTTATAGAAACAATGATAATACTCTTGGTACTAAGATTCATCGTAAATACCCTCAATATAATACATTACTCCATGCATCTAGCATGCACCCATGCCACACCATCCGGAATATCCCCAAATCTCAATTTCTGAGAATAAAACGTATTAGTTCCTCGCGCATGGATTATGAGGATGCCAAAAATGATTTAACACACAGATTCTTAGACAGGGGATATCGTCCTTTTGATATTGTATCTGCTAGTACTTGGTCTGGACAACAACAGAGAAGTAGATTGCTTGAATACAGGGACCACTCACGTAGACCACAGGATTCTACCTTGAGATTTGTTACTACTTTTGGAAGAAATCATCAGGTAATCAGAAATATCTTGAATGATAATTGGAATATTCTACTGGCCAATAACTATTTACGTGAGATTTTGGGTTGTAAATGTCAAATGTCTTACAGAAGGGGTAGAACTTTAGGCTCTTTATTTTCCCATTATAAACATCAGCAGAGTGGAGGGGCGAAATACAAACAATTAACCATCATGGGGGACGAACTTCTGGGAACTTTTCCGTGTGGCCATTACATATCCTGTAATCAGGTAAATAAAACAATTCACAAGTGCCAACACGAGTAAAGTATATGATTTAAGGATTTTTGGTAACTGTTCCAGTAGTTGGTTGATATATTTGGCCACATGTCAATGCTCAGCTTTTTATGTGGGTAAAACATCGCGTTCCCTTAGAATTAGAATAGGCGAACATCGCAGTGACATACGGAATAAAAAGCCAACCAATGCACTTTTTCAACATACAAGTAAACATCCTTCAGCCAAGTTTATGTTTACTGTCATAGATAGAATCATTGGGGGATAGGAGCCATAAACAAGGATGGCAAAACATACTAAGTCACAAAGAAAAATACTGGATTATCCTTCTTGGAGCTCTGTTTCCCTGGTCTGAATGACCACTTATGATAAATATTTTTATTCAGCTATTGTCCTATGGGTACAATGCTATATTGGGTTGCATTGGATAATCTTTGTAATTTATTAGGGATATACATACATATATTCTTTTATATATATATATTTTGGATTAAACTTGATTCTTATTATTGTGTAATTGTTTATATATCTGTATACGTACATATATACATTTTTGGCAGTAAACAGAAGTTTACATTGTGGGCTCCAGTTGTTGAGTAACGTTATTATATTTGTTGTATGGCGTGGTTATTTTCACCATTCTTTTTGTAACAACGTATATGTATGGATCTATATTGGTGTCTATACCTTTATTTTATTTAATT
Organism: Protopterus annectens; assembly: GCF_019279795.1. NCBI lineage: Eukaryota > Metazoa > Chordata > Ceratodontiformes > Protopteridae > Protopterus > Protopterus annectens. The sequence goes on from NC_056735.1 coordinate 1,229,427,401, forward strand.
AGTTCATGCCTTACAATGCTATTCCGAATTCTTATGAATATTCATTAGATAGACAGGGTTGGAATCTACCATTGGCTAATGCTGTCTGACTGTCTTTATAAAAATGCATGATGCTGTACTCTGAATATATATTTTTTACTTCACTGAAGAAGGCGAACTGCCGAAACCGGTTTGAAGTTGGATTTATTGTTGGGGCATTTTTATGTCCAATTACAGATTTTCCAATAAAGCGCTGGACTATTCATGATGGCCTTTTGCGTTTTCTAGTCCTTGAAAGCTGTCAGAGCATTCTGTACAGCTAACATTTCTTTCTGATTGATATGTAGGTGCATTTGAATTGGCTTCCATTTGCCATGAATGCACTTCCCTGCCAGGTGAGCCCCCCATGCATAGTCTGATGCGTCTGTAGTTAGGGTTTGGGAGGCAGGGGATAGTGTGAATGGAAGTCCCTTGTTTTGGTGGCAGGCCTCTGCCCACCATAGGAACTCCAGGCATAGGCAAGGTATGATAGGAATCATTGTTTCCAGGCTGTGACAATGTTGACTCCACAGACTTTTTAAGTACCACTGAAGTTTCCTCATATGCAGTCTTGCATATGGAATTAGAAGCATGCAGGAGGCCATGAAAACCAAGGCTTGCAGTATTTGTCTTGCAGAAAGCAGGGTTTTTGTAGCCACTTGTTTGAAGTAAGTTACCAAATGAATTTGCTTTTCTGGCGTGAGGAAAGCCATCTGGGCAGTTGTATTCAAGCTTGCACCCAGGAATGTAATCTGTTGAGAGGGTACCAGTTGTGATTTCTTTTCGTTTATGGCGTACCCCAGAGAAGTTAGAACCCTTTTTACAAACGCCAGATGATTTAGAGGTATGGCCTGGTTTTCTGCCTGCATTAGACAATCATCCAGGTCTGGATATATTTGAATACTTCTTTGCCTGCAAAATGCAATTACTGGAGCCAGGCACTTTGTCAAGACCCTGGGCACAGTAGATAACCCAAAGGGCAGTGCAGAGAAAGTAGAGTTGTGTGCACTTACCATAAATGTAGATGTTCGAGTATATTCACTGTTGCAGTCATTACATTTGGGTAATATGCTGGCAGGTTGCCCTCAGTCGGCCTGAATTCCAAAGTCTTGGGTCCTCCGTTGGTTGGTGTCTTCTCTTCCATGACGTCAGGTCATCAGGGGTATAAAACATGCAGCCAACGCCATTTTCTTTAGTTTTTCTTGCCCCCGATGTCAGGTGCCCCCAAAAAGGTAGCAATATTATAAATATATATATATATATCTATCTATATATATCTATATATATATATATATATACATGCATCAATATAAACTTTACCTTCATCTACAAGCAAATACACCACATAGGTTGTAGAAGACAGAGAAGGAAAGATAAACTGTAGAATGACAGGGGGATGGCAGAAGGGTAACCTGGACTGCAACAGTGAATACACTCGAACATCTACATTTATGGTAAGTGTACACAACTGTACTATGTTCTTCGTGTTTCACTGTTGCAATCATTACATTTGGGTAGAATCCCAAAGCTATGGTTGGAGCTAAACAGCATTAGGTGAGGCTATAAAGCCCTGCAGCACTGCAGTGGCAAAGCCTGCCCTGCACTTAGAGCAGAGAGGCAAATGGTAATGCTTTGTAAAGGTGTGAACAGAACTCCAAGTAGCAGCCTCTAGAATGTCCTTGGTTGGTACTCCTCTGAGAAAGGCTGCTGAAGTAGCTGCAGCTCTGGTGGAGTGAGAACTAATGCCCTTGGACACAGGTTTGCCATGGTGTAAGTAGCAGAAACAGATGCAATGGCTTATCCACTTTGAAATTGTCTGCTTTGAAATAGCCTTTCCTTCTGATCCTGCAGCATATGACACTAGTAATTGCTCAGTTTTTCTTAGAGCTTTAGACCTGCTCAAGTAGAATCTTAGCTGGCTGTGTACGTCCAAGGAATGCAGAATTCTCTCCCCTTTGTTCTGCGAATTTGGATAAAAAGTTGGCAGATGAATTGTTTGGTTAAGAGCCACACTGGAAACAACCTTAGGCATAAAAGTAGGATTTGTCCTCAGAGACACCCTGTCTGGGTAAAATATGTTAAAGGCTCTACAGCCATGAGGGCCTGTAGCTCTGAAACTCTTCTTGCTGAAGTAATTGCTAGCAGCAGAGCTGTCTTCCATGATAAGAACTTTAAATCAGCGGTAGCAGCTGGTTCAAATGGAGGCAGGGTGAGCTTTTCCAACACATAATTGGGGTCCCATGCAGGTAATGGTGATCTTCTAGGAGGCCTTAAATTTTTGGCTCCTCTAAGATACTGCTTTAGTGAAGGATGAGAAAAGAGTGGTGGCTCTGTATTGTAATGAGCCGAAATGGCAGAGGCATGGATTTTAACTGATGAGAAAGATAGGCCTTTGTCAAGCATCTCAGTTAAGTATTGCAATATCTGAGGAATATTTGGTTCTGCTGTATCAGTTCCTTGTGCTTGATTCCAAGCACAGAATCTGTTCCATTTGTCAGCATAAGATTTTCTAGCACTAGGCTTTCTGGCTTCCAAAATTACATCCATCACAGCTTTACTGAGAGGTGTCGTTTGCATGATTACAGGATTAGCCATGCTACCAGGTTCAGAGTCTATAGTTGATTGTGCAGGATCTGATTGTTTTGCTGGGACAGTAGTTGTGGTTTTTGAGGCAAGGTCCAAGCTGGATGTTGAGACAAGTTCCTTAGGATTGGGTACCAGTATTGGCAGGGCCAGTCCGGGGCAATTAATATCATCTTTGGCTTCTCGTCTGACTTTTAGGAGGACCTTGGGTAGAAGAGGCAGAGGAGGAAAGGCGTAAACTGATAGGTTTTCCCAAATGAAGGATAGGACGTCCACTTTCCATGCTTGCCTGTGATAAATCCTAGTGCAGAATCTTTTCAGCTGATACTTTTGAGGAGAGGCAAATGGGTCTATGTCTGGGCTCCTCCATTTCTCTGCTATCATGCTGAAGACTTGTGGATTTAGTTTCCACTCGTGAGGATCCATAAGGTTTCTGCTTAAATCGTCTGCCAGAGTGTTTTGTTTTCCTGGCAGGAATTGAGCTTGAAGATTTATTTGGTAGGACAAAGCTGTGTCCTACAGTGCCATGGCTAATCTGCAAAAGGGGTAGGAGTGTGTGCCCCCTTGCTTGTTTATATACCACATGACTGTGGTGTTGTCCGTCTTTATCAGTAGTTGTCCTGGATGAAGTAAGTCCTTGAAGTCTGTTAGGGCATTTTGAACAGCTAGCATCTCTTTCTGGTTGATATGTAGATGCATTTGATTTGGTGCCCATATGCCCTGAATGCATCTTCCTGCCATGTGGGCCCCCCAGGCATAATCTGATGCATCTGTTGTTAAGGTTTGGCTGGCAGGGGGTAGCGTGAAGGGCCATCCCATGTTTTGGTGACAGGCCTTTGCCCACCATAGAAACTCCTGTTGCAAGCAGGGGATGAGAGGAATCATTGTTTCCAGACTGTGTGAATGTTGACTCCATAAACTTTTTAGGTACCATTGAAGTTTCCTCATATGCAGTCTTGCATATGGAATTAGTAGGATGCAGGATGTCATGAAGCCCAGAGCCTGCAGAATTTGTCTTGCAGAAGATTGGGTTTTTGCTGCCATCAGTTTGAAGTAAGTAGTCAGTTGGCTTCGTTTGTCTGGCGTGAGGTAAGCCATCTGGGCAGTTGTATTCAAGCTTGCACCCAGGAATGTTATATTTTGAGAGGGTACCAGTTGTGATTTCTTTTCGTTTATTGTGTACCCTAGGCATGTTAGAAGCCTTTTCACAAACGCCAGGTGTCGTAGAAGAGTGTCCTTGTTCTCTCCTTGAATGAGACAGTCGTCCAAGTAAGGATATATCTGAATACTTCTTTGTCTGCAAAATGCAATTATTGGTGCCAGGCACTTGGTAAAGACACTGGGCACAGTAGATAAGCCAAAGGGCAGTGCAGAGAATTGGTAATGCATTAAGCCAGCCTTGAAACTGAGGTATCTTCTGTACGACTGTCTTAGTGGGACATGCAGGTATGCCTCTTTTAGGTCGAGTCACCAGCCAAGCATTCTTACCTAGCATGGGCAGAAGCTGCTGCAAGGTGAGCATTTTGAATTCTGGAATGTCCAGGTATGTGTTCAAAGTCGGTAAATCCAGTATTGGCCACCAGGCCTTGTCCTTTCTGGGTACCAAGAACAGTCTTGAGTAAAAACCTTGTCCTTTTTCCTGTTTTGGTACAGTGCAGAATATTTTAGCTCTTCATATACATGAAGGGCGGTATTGTCTCATGATAGGGTCTTATTTTATTTATTCATTTATCCATTTTTATATTCCCATGACTGTCACACTTGTTTTGATCAATTAAGGTGTTCAGATTGCAGTCGTTTAGATTTTCTGACTGTGACTCAAGGTGACTTCCTTTTAAATCAGTGCCATATTGAGTAGTTATTTTGACGCTGTGATTGAGATTACACAAGGTACGATTCAGTGAACAACACCGTAAATACTAGGTACCTATTAGTTACGGTGTGTATCATTTTTTGTTGTTTTACATGCATACCAATTAATAGTAAAAATTGTAACGGTCAGATATTCTATCAAATGTTGTTTTAGTTCATTCAACATCATTAGGTTTAGTATTGGTAGGTGTGTCGGCACTCAGTCCAATACTAATTATAGACCATGTGACTTTTTAAAAAATTTTGTATTTAAGATAACGGCTTGTAGTGAGACACTGTTTTAACCGTTTTCTGATGAAGTTGGAGTGTGTCCGACGAAAAGCTAGTTTTGGTGCTTAAAAATAAATTGTTTGACCTATGAGGTACGGATTGAGCGTTTTTCCTTACTTGAACATACCCGCTGGTACTGGAGCGTATCCAGTCTGACATTTCTGGGTAGTTGAATCTTTTTCCAAAATACTTTGATGCAAAAATATACCGACGCTTAATAGTGCGTTGGTTAAATCTAGCACAAAACCGACAGCCAGGCACGTTGTGATCAGGGCCTAGGCAAGGAATACAGTATAAATGGAAATCCTTAAGAGGTATTTGCTTCCCACAAGTAATACAATTATTAACTTTTTCTGACATCGGTAAAAAGCAAGAAAAAAGTTTCCCCAACAGGGTATTTGGCTTTAGTGAAGACTTCGGTTCTGAAACTCGAATATTTCAGTAGTTGGCCGACCGGCACTTGCGAAAATGCTTCTGCTTCGGGCACCACGCGGCAAGAAAGACTAAAGAAGATGGCGTCGGCTGCATGTTTAATACCCCTGATGACCTGACGTCATGGAAGAGAAGACAGCAACCGACGCAGGACCCAAGACTTTGGAATTCAGGCCGACTGAGGGCAACCTGCTAGCAGATTACCCAAATGTAATGACTGCAACAGTGAAACACGAAGAACATCTGTACTATGTACTTTGTGTTGCACTGTTGCAGTCGTCACACTTGGGTTGATTCCCAAAGCTGAAGAATGGGTGGAGGCAGTCAAGAAGAGATGGGGCTGGCTAGTATGCCCTGCAGGGCTGCTGTAGCAAAACCTGCCCTGGATTTGGAAAAGATAGGTAGGTGGTAATGCTTGGTGAAGGTATAAACAAAACTCCAGGTAGTAGCTTCCAAAATGTCCCTGGTAGGGACTCCCCTGAGGAATGCTGTAGAGGTAGAGGTTGCCCTGGTGGAATGTGTTCTAACCCCCGAGGGGTTGGTTTCCCATGGTGTTTGTAACATAAATGGATACAGTGTGCTATCCATTTGGAAACAGATTGTTTAGATATGGCCTTGCCCTCTGCCCCAGGTGCAAAGCTGAGTAGTAGATGGTCAGATTTTCTGAGGGGTTTAGTCCTGTCAAGGTAGAATTTGAGCTGTCTGTGCACGTCTAAAAAGTGCAGGATCCCTTCCCCTTTATTTTGAGGACTGGGAAAGAATGTTGGCAAATGGATAGATTGGTAGACAGTCACACTGGACACCACTTTAGGCATAAAAGTAGGGTTAGTTCTGAGGGAGACCCTGTCAGCATTAAAAATAATGAAGGGTTCCACAGCCATAAGGCCCTGTAACTCAGATATTCTTCTTGCTAAAGTGATGGCTAGCAGCAAGGCTATTTTCCAAGAGAGGAATTTTAACTCTGCTGTAGCAGCAGGCTCAAAAGGGGTATGCATGAGCTTCTCTAGTACAAAGTTAAGGTCCCAGGTAGGAGTGGGAGCTCTCTTTGGGGGTCTTAAATTATTAGCTCCTGTCAAGAACTGTTTAATCAGAGGCTGAGAGAAGAGGGGTGGGTTCAGTATTGTAATGAGCTGAGACGGCAGAGGCATGAATCTTAATTGATGAGAAGGAGAGGCCCTTGTAGAGCAGCTCTGCTAGATAATCTAGGATTTGAGGCAAGGAGGGCACGGCTGTGTCTTTCCCTTGAGACTGGCCCCAAGAACAGTATCTATTCCACTTTCCTGAATAGGATTTCCTAGTACTGGGCCTCCTGGCCTTAAGGATAGCATCCAGCACCTGTTTGCTGAGGGCTACTGGTGATGTAGTCAGGGAATAAGACAGGCTGCCACGTTCAGGGTTTGCAGCTGAGGATGCAAAATCTGTCCCTCCTGCTGGGACAGCAGAGAGGGGGTCTGCTGTAGGTGCCAGGATGGCACTGCTGTCAGACTGCGTAGGAGTGGGTACCACTGCTGGTGTGGCCAGTCTGGTGCAATAAGGATTGCCCTTGGCTTGTCCTGTTTGATCTTGAGGAGTACCTTTGGAAGGTGGGGCAGAGGAGGAAAGGCATAGACTGAGAAATGTTCTCATGTGAAGGGTAGGGCATCCACTTTCCAAGCTTGGCTGTGGGAAATTCTGGTGTAAAATTTGTTTAGTTGATGGATGTTCTTCGTTCCACATTGCTGCAGTCCTAACTATTGGGTAGTCCGCTGTCCAGTCGGCCCGAATACCAAAGTATATGGCTGACGTCGGTCAGGGCGCATTAGACTGACGTCAGTACGTCAGGGTACTAACGCGCATGACCGACGCCATATCCCCAGTCTTTTGCCGCTGCGGTCCCATGCAGAAGCAGTTTTGGCGAGTGCAGGTTGGCGCTCTGAAATTTTCTGAAGTCGGAGTTTCAGACCGAATCAAAGTTGGTTACCGCTAGAACGTTTTGGTTTTTTCTTGCCTCAGTATTTAACCGGATGTCAGAAAAAGTGAATAACTGTATTTCTTGTGGGAAACAGATACCTCATAGGGATTACCATACTTTGTGTATACCTTGTTTAGGGCCTGAGCACGACGTTGTTGGATGCCGCTCTTGTGCTAGATTTAACAAACGCACTATTAAGAGAAGGTTAGACTGTGCCAGGTTAGTGTTCAAGAAGCGCAAGGATAAAACTGCAAAGCCTAGGGTTGATGAACCGGCAGTCCCGGACGTCGGTTCTTTAGAAGGCTCAGTGGAGTCAGAGGTTTTGCCAGGAGTTTCTTTGGAGTCTCAGGCAGAGACTTTACTGTTACAGGATGTGCCCTCTCAGGAGGTAGGCCAGGCTGAGGGGGCCTCTCAGGTAACTGTTCTTCCCTCTCTTCCCAAGGTAGTTAGAGCCTCTCCTTCTGTTTCCAAAACTTCTTTGAGAGGTAGGCCAAGTTTAGCTTCAGTGGGGGCTTCTCCTAGCACTTCAGGTTCTGTGCCTAAGAAACATATGCTTAAAATGGCAGAAGATTTGATTACTATGATTAGAGGTTCTATGCCCTCCTGATAAGAGGCCTAGGGTGGAACCTGAGTTTGAGAGTTTGGAACAGTGTTCAGAGGCTTCGGAGTCTTCATGAAGACTTGCAGGAGTATCCTCCTTATTCTGATTCTGATGTGGATGATTCCACCTCCACAGCCCTCCTGAGGATTTCTCATTTTCAGAGACTCTGCATTCCATGCGGGAGCACTTTAAATGGGAAGGCCAAGATTACTCTGATTCTAGGAAAAGGCTTAGGGAATTCTTGTTTTACCCCAGCATAGGCCCTTAGCTATACCTCCTGTGTTGAATGTGGTAGAAGATGTTTTGCAGAGGCTTCCTGAACCCTGATTCCTTGCCTCCTGCTCCTGTTAAACCTGATAGGTACTATAGGGTGCCTGAAGCTCATAAGTATCTTTTAAGAGTCCTAGGGCAGACCCGAAACTGTTTCTCAGGGACCTAAAGGTGTTAAGGCCTCTGTTGTTAAAAACCCTGTTCCCACTGATAAAGAGGCAAGGGCTTTGGATAGATGGGGAAAGAAAGTGTATACTTCTTCCACTTTAGCCATGAGGGCTTGAATTGTCAGTTTCACATGCTAAAATATCAAAATTATCTCCTTTCACAATTGAAATCTAAGGTGGATGCTTTGATGAAGGTATTGAGTGTAAAGAGTTGCTGGATTTAGTTCATGTGTCTGAACAAGTGGGTAAGCATTCTTTGCAATGTGGTTTTGATGCTGTACAGGCCTCCTCGAGGGTGGCTGCCACTAGTTCTGTTCTTCGCAGGCATGCCTGGTTGAGGGATCAGAATTTAGCTGAGCATGTTAAGACAAGGATTTTGGATGCTCCTTTACAGTCTGATGTGTTGTTTGGTTCTGTGGAAGCAGTTTTAAAGAAAATGGAGGACAAAGCTAAGTCTATGCAAACTGTTAAAGATTTTTGCAGGTGCAGCCACCGGGTTTAGTAGAAATTGGCCTACTAAGGGTTGGACATATCCTGCTTATGATTCCCAGTCTAGGGGTAGGTCTAGACGCGGTAGGGCAGAGCTCAAGGTTCTTTAGGCCTAGAACAGGGAGTTCACCTGCTCAGACTTCTGGTGAGGGCAGGGTCAGTCCTTTCAGAACAGACCCAATGACCTGCCTTTCAGCTGCCAGTAGATTCTCGCCTGGCAGCTCCTTTGGGAGGAAGACTGTCTCTTTCAAAGAAAATTGGGATTTAATTACTCAAGACAGATGGGTGTTGGATATCATTCACCACGGTTACAGGTTTTATTTCCATACATTGCCCCTTTCAAAGGCATGCCAGACGCTCCTCCTCCACAAAGGAAAGAGGCTCACAAGCAAATTTCTCAGTTACTCCAAATAGGGCCATTCAGCCAGTCCCTGTATCACAAAGGGGCCTAGGATTTTATTCTCGCCTGTTCCTAGTACCAAAGAAGGGGAACACGTGGAGACCAATTTTGGATTTATCTATCCTCAACACTTATCTGGACATTCCCAAGTTCAAGATGTTGACGCTACAACAGCTTTTACCTCTGCTGGGCAAAGATCACTGGATGGTAACTTTAGATCTCAAGGAAGCTTACCTTCATGTGCCTATAAGACTAAGTTGCAGGAAGTATCATGCTGAGCTGGAAATTCTCATTATCAGTTCTCTGCATTGCCCTTTGGCTTATCTACTGCCCAGAGTATTCACAAAGGTTCTGGCTCCAGTGATAGCTTACTTCAGGCTACAAGGAATTCAAATCTATCCTTACTTGGACGACTGCCTGATTCTGGCTCAAGAAAAGGAAGACCTTCTACAGCATCTGGAATATGTTATAGCAGTGCTAAGATGCCTAGGGTATTCTGTGAACGAAATAAAGTCCAGTCTAGTACCCTCTCAAGACATGTGCTTTCTGGGTGTGAGACTGAATACAGCAGCCCAGATGGCCTTTTTAACCCCTGACAAACAACAGAGTCTATCACTTTACTTCCATCAACTATCTCATCAGTCCGCTGACTGCAAGGACAGTCCTTCAAGCATTAGGGTTCATGGCATCTTAGATTCTGGTGCTTCCCAATGCCAAACTGCATATGAGGAAGCTACAATGGTATCTCAAAATGTATGGACACAGCACTGCCAGGATTTGGACACTGTCATTCAAATAATACCTTGCCTTCAAAAAGAATTTTGTGGTGGGCTCAGGAATGTCACCTAAACAAGGGATTCTCTGTGACCCGCCAGAGGCGAGTCAGATTTTAACGACAGATGCCTCGGACATTGCTTGGGGAGCTCATGTAAATGGAAAGTGGATACAAGACAAGTGGCCTGCCCGGGGGTTAGCAGTCCAGTTGAAAAGTTTGTTAAGGTTTGGCTGGCAGGGGGTAGCGTGAAGGGCCATCCCATGTTTTGGTGACAGGCCTTTGCCCACCATAGAAACTCCTGTTGCAAGCAGGGGATGAGAGGAATCATTGTTTCCAGACTGTGTGAATGTTGACTCCATAAACTTTTTAGGTACCATTGAAGTTTTCTCATATGCAGTCTTGCATATGGAATTAGTAGGATGCAGGATGTCATGAAGCCCAGAGCCTGCAGAATTTGTCTTGCAGAAGATTGGGTTTTTGCTGCCATCAGTTTGAAGTAAGTAGTCAGTTGGCTTCGTTTGTCTGGCGTGAGGTAAGCCATCTGGGCAGTTGTATTCAAGCTTGCACCCAGGAATGTTATATTTTGAGAGGGTACCAGTTGTGATTTCTTTTCGTTTATTGTGTACCCTAGGCATGTTAGAAGCCTTTTCACAAACGCCAGGTGTCGTAGAAGAGTGTCCTTGTTCTCTCCTTGAATGAGACAGTCGTCCAAGTAAGGATATATCTGAATACTTCTTTGTCTGCAAAATGCAATTATTGGTGCCAGGCACTTGGTAAAGACACTGGGCACAGTAGATAAGCCAAAGGGCAGTGCAGAGAATTGGTAATGCATTAAGCCAGCCTTGAAACTGAGGTATCTTCTGTACGACTGTCTTAGTGGGACATGCAGGTATGCCTCTTTTAGGTCGAGTCACCAGCCAAGCATTCTTACCTAGCATGGGCAGAAGCTGCTGCAAGGTGAGCATTTTGAATTCTGGAATGTCCAGGTATGTGTTCAAAGTCGGTAAATCCAGTATTGGCCACCAGGCCTTGTCCTTTCTGGGTACCAAGAACAGTCTTGAGTAAAAACCTTGTCCTTTTTCCTGTTTTGGTACAGTGCAGAATATTTTAGCTCTTCATATACATGAAGGGCGGTATTGTCTCATGATAGGGTCTTATTTTATTTATTCATTTATCCATTTTTATATTCCCATGACTGTCACACTTGTTTTGATCAATTAAGGTGTTCAGATTGCAGTCGTTTAGATTTTCTGACTGTGACTCAAGGTGACTTCCTTTTAAATCAGTGCCATATTGAGTAGTTATTTTGACGCTGTGATTGAGATTACACAAGTGCGATTCAGTGAACAACACCGTAAATACTAGGTACCTATTAGTTACGGTGTGTATCATTTTTTGTTGTTTTACATGCATACCAATTAATAGTAAAAATTGTAACGGTCAGATATTCTATCAAATGTTGTTTTAGTTCATTCAACATCATTAGGTTTAGTATTGGTAGGTGTGTCGGCACTCAGTCCAATACTAATTATAGACCATGTGACTTTTTAAAAAATTTTGTATTTAAGATAACGGCTTGTAGTGAGACACTGTTTTAACCGTTTTCTGATGAAGTTGGAGTGTGTCCGACGAAAAGCTAGTTTTGGTGCTTAAAAATAAATTGTTTGACCTATGAGGTGCAGTTGAGCGTTTTCCTTACTTGAACATACCCGCTGGTACTGGAGCGTATCCAGTCTGACATTTCTGGGTAGTTGAATCTTTTTCCAAAATACTTTGATGCAAAAATATACCGACGCTTAATAGTGCGTTGGTTAAATCTAGCACAAAACCGACAGCCAGGCACGTTGTGATCAGGGCCTAGGCAAGGAATACAGTATAAATGGAAATCCTTAAGAGGTATTTGCTTCCCACAAGTAATACAATTATTAACTTTTTCTGACATCGGTAAAAAGCAAGAAAAAAGTTTCCCCAACAGGGTATTTGGCTTTAGTGAAGACTTCGGTTCTGAAACTCGAATATTTCAGTAGTTGGCCGACCGGCACTTGCGAAAATGCTTCTGCTTGCACCACGCTGCAAGAAAGACTAAAGAAAATGCGTCGGCTGCATGTTTAATACCCTGATGACCTGGCGTCATGGAAGAAGACAGCAACCGACGGGACCCAAGACTTTGGAATTCAGGCCGACTGAGGGCAACCTGCTAGCAGATTACCCAAATGTAATGACTGCAACAGTGAAACACGAAGAACATCTGTACTATGTACTTTGTGTTGCACTGTTGCAGTCGTCACACTTGGGTTGATTCCCAAAGCTGAAGAATGGGTGGAGGCAGTCAAGAAGAGATGGGGCTGGCTAGTATGCCCTGCAGGGCTGCTGTAGCAAAACCTGCCCTGGATTTGGAAAAGATAGGTAGGTGGTAATGCTTGGTGACGGTATAAACAAAACTCCAGGTAGTAGCTTCCAAAATGTCCCTGGTAGGGACTCCCCTGAGGAATGCTGTAGAGGTAGAGGTTGCCCTGGTGGAATGTGTTCTAACCCCCGAGGGGTTGGTTTCCCATGGTGTTTGTAACATAAATGGATACAGTGTGCTATCCATTTGGAAACAGATTGTTTAGATATGGCCTTGCCCTCTGCCCCAGGTGCAAAGCTGAGTAGTAGATGGTCAGATTTTCTGAAGGGTTTAGTCCTGTCAAGGTAGAATTTGAGCTGTCTGTGCACGTCTAAAAAGTGCAGGATCCTTTCCCCTTTATTTTGAGGACTGGGAAAGAATGTTGGCAAATGGATAGATTGGTAGACAGTCACACTGGACACCACTTTAGGCATAAAAGTAGGGTTAGTTCTGAGGGAGACCCTGTCAGCATTAAAAATAATGAAGGGTTCCACAGCCATAAGGCCCTGTAACTCAGATATTCTTCTTGCTAAAGTGATGGCTAGCAGCAAGACTATTTTCCAAGAGAGGAATTTTAACTCTGCTGTAGCAGCAGGCTCAAAAGGGGTATGCATGAGCTTCTCTAGTACAAAGTTAAGGTCCCAGGTAGGAGTGGGAGCTCTCTTTGGGGGTCTTAAATTATTAGCTCCTGTCAAGAACTGTTTAATCAGAGGCTGAGAGAAGAGGGGTGGGTTCAGTATTGTAATGAGCTGAGACGGCAGAGGCATGAATCTTAATTGATGAGAAGGAGGCCCTTGTAGAGCAGCTCTGCTAGATAATCTAGGATTTGAGGCAAGGAGGGCACGGCTGTGTCTTTCCCTTGAGACTGGCCCCAAGAACAGTATCTATTCCACTTTCCTGAATAGGATTTCCTAGTACTGGGCCTCCTGGCCTTAAGGATAGCATCCAGCACCTGTTTGCTGAGGGCTACTGGTGATGTAGTCAGGGAATAAGACAGGCTGCCACGTTCAGGGTTTGCAGCTGAGGATGCAAAATCTGTCCCTCCTGCTGGGACAGCAGAGAGGGGGTCTGCTGTAGGTGCCAGGATGGCACTGCTGTCAGACTGCGTAGGAGTGGGTACCACTGCTGGTGTGGCCAGTCTGGTGCAATAAGGATTGCCCTTGGCTTGTCCTGTTTGATCTTGAGGAGTACCTTTGGAAGGTGGGGCAGAGGAGGAAAGGCATAGACTGAGAAATGTTCTCATGTGAAGGGTAGGGCATCCACTTTCCAAGCTTGGCTGTGGGAAATTCTGGTGTAAAATTTGTTTAGTTGATGGTTTTGGGGAGATGCAAAGAGGTCCACCTCTGGTGTACCCACCTGTGTATTAGAAGTTTGAATGATTTTGGTTCCAGTTCCCACTCGTGTGGGTCCATTAGATTTCTGCTTAAGTCATCTGCCAGTGAATTCTGTTTGCCTGGCAGGAATTGATCTTGCAGATGCACTTGGTTGCTTAAGGCTGTGTTCCGCAGAGTGGGTAGGAGTGAGTTCCCCCTGTTTCTTTACATACCACATAACTGTGGTGTTGTCTGTCTTTATCAAGAGTTGTCCTGGCAGGATAATGTATTTGAAGTCTGTCAGTGCATTCTGTACAGCTAACATTTCTTTTTGATTGATATGAAGGTGAATTTGTCCTGGGCTCCGTTTGCCTTGAATGCATTCGCCTGCCATGTGAGCCCCGCTTGCATAGTCTGATGTGTCTGTTGTCAGAGTTTGGACGGCGGGGGGTTGTGAGAAAGGGAGTCCCTTGTTGTGGTTGCAAGCCTTTGCCCACTAAAGGAACTCTGTCCTTAGGCAAGGAATGACAGGAATCACTGCTTCCAGGTCCTGGGAAATGTTGACATCAGAGACTTTTGAAGTACCATTGGAATTTCCTCATATGCAGTCTTGCATTTGGAATCAGTAGAATACATGAGGCCATGAACCCTAGGGCTTGCCGTATTTTTCTTGCAGATAGTTGGGTTTGGGTGGCCAGTAGTTTAAAATAAGTTGTCGAATAAACCTGCTTTTCTGGAGTGAGGAATGCCATCTGGGAAGTTGTGTTCAAGCTTGCTCCCAGGAATACAATCTTTTGGCTGGGTACCAAATGTGATTTCTTTTCGTTGATGATATACCCCAGAGAAGTTAGGAGTCTCTTTACAAAGGTCAGGTGCTGAAGTAGCAATTTCTGACTGTCCGCCTGAATCAGGCAATCATCCAAATATAGGTAAATTTGAATATTTCTCTGCCTGCAGTAAGCAATGGCTGAAGCCAGGCACTTTGTGAACACCCTGGGTGCAGTAGATAAGCCAAAGGAAGTGTAGAGAACTGATAGTGTATATAGCCTGCCCTGAAACGTAGATACTTCCTGCAAGATTCCCTTTTAGGGATGTGAAGATAGGTTTCTTTTAAGTCTAGGGTGATTAGCCAGGAGTACTTGGCTAGCATAGGAAGGAGCTGCTGGAGTGTAATCATTTTGAATTTTGGTACCACCAGGAAGGTGTTTAGGGTTGACAGATCCAGAATAGGGCGCCAAGAGTTCTCTTTCCTGGGAACCAGGAACAGCCTGGAGTAGAAACCCTGTCTCCTTTGCTCTGTTGCCACAGGTTGAATAGCCCTGATACTGAGAAGAGAAAGTACTTGCTTTTGGGCCTCTGTCCACTGGTTTGGAAGAAGGTCTGGCAAACCGCTTGTGGTTGACAGAGAGTGGAAACAGACTCTGTATCCCTGGGATACAATGTTTAAGACCTATTGGTCCTGGGTAACATAATCCCAGTTTTTTGCATGCAGGGGGAGTTTTCCTCCTAGGGGTGCATGTACTTGGGCATGGCTGGGAAGGGTTAAGGACAAGTCATTGTGAACTTTTTCCATAAGGGGGTGGCTTACGACTCCCAGTTTATGAGGGAGCACTCCATTGTTTAGATCTGTGCATACCCGGAGACTGTAGTCCTTGTGGTCTGTTGCCCCTGGATTTGGGCTGAGAAGGTTTGGAAGGGACTGGAAAGGACCAATTTTCTGAAGGCCAATGCCTACTGAATCTACGTGGCTGTAGCTGTAAGAAATCTTTTAACAGTTTGCATGGATTTAGCTTTTTCTTCCATATTTTTAAGTACTACTTCTGCTTTAGAGCCAAACAAACAGTCTTGGTTTAATGGAGCATCAAGTAATTTTGCCTTGACATGGTCGGGCAAGATTTGTTCCTTCAACCAAGCACGCCTTCTCAAAACAGACCCAGTGACAGAGCCCTGCAAGATGTTTCTAAGGCATCAAAACCACACTGCAAAGTATGTTTACCAGTTGGTTTGTAGAATGTGTTAAGTCTTGTAAGTCCTTATTTTCTGCACAATCAGGAATCAACATTATTTTTTGTTTAATTCGATTAATAACATGCTGCTGGTAACTTCAACATGTGAAACTGGCAATTTAAAGCCCTGATGGCAAGAGTTCCAGAGGTATATACCTTCTTACTCCATCTGTCTGGAGCCCTAGAATCCCTGTCCGAAGGAGTAGGGTATTTGGCTGTAGAAGCCTTAATACCTTTAGGTCCCAGGGAAATGTTCTCTGGATCTGCAGTGAGATTTTTAAAGAGAAATTTGTGAGAGTCAGGTACTCTGTAGTATCTGTCAGGCTTTCTAGGAACAGGTGGTAAAGTATCGGGGGTAAGGCTGGATTCCATGAAGACATCATCTACAATATCCAGGACAGGGGGAATAGTACAGTTGTGTACACTTACCATAAATGTAGATGTTCAAATGTATTCACTGTTGCAGTTATCACCTGTGGGTGAATACCAGAGTCAAAGTTTTTCTGCGTCGGCTGCGATCGCTTCCTGTCGGACGTCAGGTCTTCAGTGCTATAAAGGAAGGCAGCTGACTCCATTACATCAGTTTTTCTTACCCTAACCAGTCAGAAGCCCCAGGAAATATGATAAAGTGGTCCTGGTGGCTAAAAGCCACCGTAAGAAGCTTATGTCTCCCTAAGGAAAGAGGATACAAGGGGGAAGGAGGGAGGATGGGAAACCAGGACTACAACAGTGAATACACTCAAACATCTACATGTATGGCAAGTGTACACAAAGTACAGTTTTGTACCTACCATAAATGTAGATGCCCGAACAGGATAGCATCTGCAGTCATAACAAATGGGTTGTCCTGTCGTCAGGCAGCCCTTCGGTCGGCCGGATTCCAAAGTCTGGGTCCGGCTTCGGCTGATGTCGCACTTCACCCGTCATCTCTGCTGGTCTTCGGGTATAAAGGCATCAGCCGACGCCATTTTCCTCAGTGTTTCTTGCCCCAGATGCCAGTTGCCCTCTTGGAAAGCTAAATTTTGGATAAATGCCAATTTTCCAAAAAAGTAGAAGGCAAACACAAAAAATAACAATGTATGTACATATATACAAACAAATACACCATAAGAGACTCCCCCCCAGCTAGCTATTAGGAGGGTAATTACCCTAGAAGTACCACAGAGGGGAAGGAGGGTGGGTAATCCTGACTGCAGATGCTATCCTGTTCGGACATCTACATTTATGGTAGGTACAAAACTGTACTATGTCCTTCAAGGATGCATCTGCAGTCATAACAAATGGGTAGAATACCATAGCCAAACTAGGGGAGGAGGAAGAAGAATTATGGTGTAGTTAGGATCCCTTGCAGTACAGCAGTGGCAAACCCTGCTCGGGATCTAGAGTATAGAGGTAAATTATAATGCTTGGCAAATGTATGCACGGAGGTCCAAGTAGCCTCAATAATGTCCTTGGTTGCCACTCCTCGTAAGAAAGCTGTGGTAGTGGCTGTAGCCCTTGTAGAATGAGGTCGTATGTTCTGTGGAATTGGTTTTCCGTGGTAGGAGTAGCAGAATCTTATGCAATTTCCTATCCATTTGGAGATTGTCTGTTTGGAAATTGCTTTTCCTTCCCTTCCTGTTGCATAGGCTACTAAAAGCTGGTCAGTTTTTCTGTCACCTTTGGTTCTGTCCAGGTAGTAGCGTAACTGTCTATGTACATCCAAGGTATGCAGCAGTCTTTCCCCCCTGTTCTGTGGATTGGGAAAGAAGGTAGGTAGGTGGATTGCCTGGTTTAAAGACACTCTGGATACCACCTTAGGCATAAATGTAGGATTAGTTCTCATGGACACCCTATCTTGATGGAAGATTAGGAAGGGTTGTACTGCCATTAAGGCCTGAAGTTCAAACCCTCCTTGCTGAAGTAATTGCCAGTAGGAAAGCAGTTTTCCATGATAGGTGTTGAAGATCTGCTGTTGCTGCTGGTTCAAATGGAGGGAGTGTCAATTTTCTAGCACAAAGTTCAAGTCCCATGCTGGTAATGGTGGTTTCCTAGGAGGTTTTACATTCTTGATCCCTCTGAGGAACTGCCTGAGTAGAGGATGAAAAGACAGGTGGATCAAGCTGTATTCTGCTGAAATAGCTGATGCATGTATCTTGATGGAGGAATAGGACAGGCCTGTATGTAGAAGCTCTGCCAAGTACTCCAGGATGTTAGCAATATCTATGTTCGACACATCTTTTCCTCTTTCAGTACTCCAAATGACAAACCTTTTCCATTTTCCTGCATAGTTCCTTCTTGTTGAAGGTCTGCGGGCTTCAAGGATAATGTCTTTAACCCTTTGGGATAGGTCTGGGTTAGTTGCTGCTATGTGATGTTCCAGGCAGTCAGTTGTAAGGTTTTTAGGTTTGGGTGCATGATGTTGTAGTTGTTCTGAGTTAACATCAAAGGCATCAGGGGTATTGACCACATTCTCCCCTGAGACATGCTCCTCAACAATGGATACCAGTGTTGTCTTGGCCAATTCGGAGCTATCAGGATTATCCTTGGACGTTCCTCTTTGATTTTCAGTAGTACCTTGTGCATCAAAGGAAGAGGTGGAAATGCATATGCTGTCAGGCCTTTCCAACTGAAGGATAGAGTGTCCACCTTCCATGCAAGTGGGTGGTATGTTTTTGTGCAGAATTTTTGGAGCTGGTGATTGAGTGGGGATGCGAATAGGTCTATTTGTGGCATTCCCCATTTCTTTGTGATGGCCTTGAAGATGTCCGGGTGTAGCATCCATTCGTGAGCATCCGAGGTGGTTCTGCTTAACATGTCTGCTAGGGTGTTTTCTTTTCCCGGCACAAATATTGCCTGTAACTGGATGTTGTAGCTCAGAGCCATATTCCAAAGGTCCAGAGTCATTCTGCATAGGGGGTATGAATGAGTGCCTCCCTGTTTGTTGATGTACCACATGACTGTGGTGTTGTCTGTCCTTATCATTAAATGGCCTTCTTTGAGGAATGGTCTGAATTTCTGGATTGCTAGTTTTACTGCCAGCATTTCTTTTTGGTTTATGTGCAGGTGCAGCTGGTCTGGAGTCCACAATCCTTGTATGCATTTGTCCAACATGTGCCCCAGCCTAGGTCTGAGGCGTCCATTGTGATGGTTTGGCTTGCTTGAAAGTTGTGGAAGGGCAAGCCTGGGTTTGACTGGCATGCTTGAGCCCACCATAGGAAGTCCTGTTTCAGGCATGGGATTAGTGGGATTTCGGTTTCTAAGCTGTGCCTGTGTTGAGACCATAAATTCTTTAGGTACCACTGTAGCTTTCTCATATGCAGTCTGGCATGTGGGACCAAGATTATGCATGATGCCATGAAGCCCAAGGCCTGCAGTACTTTTCTTGCTGTTAGTTTGTTCTGTCTTGTTAATGCCAAGAAATAAAGAGGGAGTTGTTTTTGTTTTTCTGCAGTTAGGAATGCCATTTGTTTTACTGTGTCCAATTCCGCACCCAAGAATGTTCTTGTTTGGGATGGTATCAGTCTTGACTTTTGTAAATTGACTGTGTATCCAAGGGCTTGTAGTAAGCAAATGACCCTTTGTAAATCTGTTGTCAGCTTGCTTTTGTTGTCCGCTTGTAACAGGCAGTCGTCCAGGTATGGATAAATTTGGATTCCTGTAGCCTGCAGTGAGCGATTACTGATGCCAGGCATTTTGTGAATACTCTGGGCAGTAGATAAGCCAAAGGGCAATGCTGAGAATTGATAATGCTCTGATCCTGCAAGAAATCTGAGGTATCTTCTGCAATTTGGTCGTATGGGGATGTGCAGGTATGCCTCCTTGAGATCTAGAGTTACCAGCCAACACTCCTTGCCCAGCATGGGAAGAAGTTGCTGTAGGGTCAGCATTTTGAATTTTGGGACAATGATGTATGTGTTTAAGACGGACAGGTCGAGAATAGGTCTCCAACTTTTCTCTTTTCTTGGTACTAGGAAGAGTCTGGAGTAGAATCCTTTGCCCTGTTCTGTTATTGGTACTCTTTCCACAGCTCTTATCTTTGTTAATTGCTATCTGCTTTAGAGCTTCTGTTTTTTGATTTGGAGGTAGTTTGGCATTCCTCTTTTTACTGGTAAGGTGTGGAAGTGGAACCTGTAGCCTTGGTCTATGGTTTGCAAAATCCACTTGTCTTTTGTGATATAGTGCCAATTTTTGAAAATAAGGCTAACTTTCCGCCTAAAGGTGCTGTTATTTGCTCCCTGGTAGGCGGTGTCAGAGCCAAGTCACTGTGATTGTCCTGTTGCAGTGGCAGTGGTTGTGTCTGTGCCTCGGTTATTGCCTTCCCACTGTCGTCCTCTGTAGGCACCCCCTCTGGGTTGATTTCTGCCTCTAGAGCGTCTATTCCTGCCTCTTTGAGATTTTGAGGAGTCTGGAAAGGACCAATTTTGGCAGGCCAGTTCCTGCTAAACCTTGGGGGCTGAACCTGTAAGAAATCCTTAACTGTTTGTGCAGATTTTGCCTTCTCTTCCATTTTTTTCATTACTTGCTGAGCAGGTGTACCAAATAGACTGGCCTTATCCATAGGAGCATCTAACAGCTTTGCTTTAACATGATCCGCAAGACCTGTTCTTTCAACCATGCATGCCTTCTTATCACTGTGCCAGTCATGGCTGATCTAAATGAAGCCTCCAGTGCATCATAGCCACATTTTAAAGAATGGTTACTAACCTGCTGAATGTTATTCACCATTTCTAAAACATATTTCTTATCTAAGGAGTCATCAGTGGACAGCTTCTTAGTTAACTGATCAAGCATAAACTCTTGGTATTGGATCATATGAAACTGACAGTTTAAAGCTCTAGCTGAGAGAGTAGCAGAGGTGTAAACTTTTTTCCCCCATCTCACTAAGGACCTGGATTCCCTTTCAGAAGGAATAGGGTTTTTTTCTGAGGTTGAGGCTACTGCCTTAGGCCCCTGGGATATAGTCTCAGGATCTGCAAGTGGGGCCTTGTATAGGTGGTGATGAGTGTCTGGCACCCTGTAAAATCTATCTGGTTTGGCAGGGGCTGGAGGTAAGGTATCAGGAGCAGTGCAAACATCATTAAATGCATCATCCACAACAGGCAGTACTGGAGGTATAGCTAAGGGCCTATGATGTGGTAAGTGTAGAAATGTCCTAAGCCTTTTTCTTGAATCTGAGAAATCTTGTCCCTGCCATTGGAATTGTTCTCTCATGGCATGTAAGGTTTCCCCAAAGGAAAATTCCTCTGGTGGAGTGGCAGTTGGAATGGATTCTTCAGCATCGGAATCTTCATAAGTAGAAAAAGGAGCCTCTGGCTGATCCGTAATGTCTGAGTCATCCGAAGAATCATCAGAGGACACTGGCTCGGGGGGCTCTGCTCTAGGTCTCTTTTCTGGGGGCTGAGAGGCCCTGTCTGGGTGAGATTGGGATCCCCTAATTAAGGATATTAAATCCTCTGCCAGAGTAAGCATTTGTGAACTAGAAGTGGGCCTGTGTGAGGGGGGCTTAACAGGCACTGATTTAACAGTTTTGGCTGCTTTAGCCCTGGCAAAGGCCTTAATAGACATGGCTGCAGGGCCTAGCAGCACCACGTGCTGGGGTAGAGACATCCAAAGGAATGGTGTCTGATAAATCACTAGGAACCACAGTAGTAGGCAAAACTTCTGAGGCCGATTCAACTAAGGTAGCAGGAGCCTCAGTAGTAGTCATGGATTCGGCTGAAGATTGATCGGTTTTCTCGGTTTCGCCGAAACCGAGACACTCGCGGCTTGCTTAACCGTGGTTTCGGCCGAAACCGCGGACCGCGAGTGTCGGTCTTTTTCTTTGCGTTTTTTAACAATTTGGGTAGTCGGAGGATCCGACGGCATAATGTACGCAAAATCTGAGCCAAAAAACTGTTCAGCAAACTCCGACCGGCCTAAGCGTCGTCGGTTGAAGGAAGCACAGGCCGAACAGGCTGCTACGTTGTGGTCTGGGCCTAAGCAAGGCAGGCAGTAAGAGTGGAAATCTTTATGAGGTATTTGTTTCCCACAAGTTAAACAGTTATTGACCTTTTCTGACATCGGCTGAGGCAAGAAACAGTCCCCAACGGGGTACTTAGCTTTTTTGAAGTCTTCGAAGTAGTATTCGGTAGTAGTAATCTCTGGATCTGACCGACCGGCACTTGCGAACAGCTTCTGCTTCGGCCACGGCAAGAAACACTGAGGAAAATGGCGTCGGCTGATGCCTTTATACCCGAAGACCAGCAGAGATGACGTCGGGTGAAGTGCGACATCAGCCGAAGCCGGACCCAGACTTTGGAATCCGGCCGACCGAATGGCTGCCTGACGACAGGACAACCCATTTGTTGACTGCAGATGCATCCTTGAAGGACATCTGTACTATGTTCTTCGTGTTTCTCTGTTGGTCATCACCTGTGGGAGGATTCCCAAAGCTGAGGAGAGGGGTGGTAGGATTGGTTAGAGACCTGGGAATGGGTCAGTATGCCCTGCAGAACTGCAGAGGTAAACCTTGCCCTGGCCTTAGAGAATAGAGGTAAGTGGTGAAGCTTGGTAACGGTTTGGACAGAACTCCAGGTGGCAGTTTCCAGGATGTCCCTGGTGGGAACTCCTCTGAAGAATGCCGAGGAAGTGTAGGCTGCCCTAGTGGAATGTCCCACATGAAATGTACATCAGACATAGGTATAGTGTGAGATCCACTGGTAAAAGGATAGTTTGGAAATGGGCTCCCCTCTGCCCCTGGGGCAAAGCTGACAAGGAGATGGTCTGATTTCCTGAAGGATCTAGTATGGTCCAGATAGTATCTGAGCTGTCTGTGCACATCTAGTGAGTGTAGAATTCTTTCCCCTTTGTTTTGAGGGTTAGGAAAGAAGGGGGTAAAGGTATGGCCAGGCAGATAGTTACATTAGATACCACCCCGGGTATAAAGGAGGGATTAGTCCTGAGGGAGACCCTGTCTGCATGGCAAAGGTGAAGGGCTCATTGGCCATCAGTGCCTGAATATGTGAAAACCTTCTGGCTGGGGATATAGCAAGGAGAAAAGCAGTCTTTCAGGAGAGGTATCTAAGTTCTGTTGAAGCAGCAGGTTTGAAGGGCGATAGAGTTGTTTTTTCCCCAAAACATAATTCAGGTCCCAGGCTGGAGTGGGAGGCCTTCTGGGAGATCTGATATTAGAATGATCTCTGAGGCACTGTTTAATCAAAAGGTGGGATAACAGGGGCTGTTCTGTATCATAATGAGCTGATATGACTGAGATGTGGCGTTAAATAAGGAGAAGGAGAGGCCAGTATTAAGTAGCTCTGATAGGTAGTCCAGGATAAGAGGGTTGGAAGGTGGTGAGGAGCAGAATCTTTTCCATTTTCCTGGATAAGATTTTCTGGTGCTGAACTATCTGGCCTCTGTGACAATGTGTAGGACCCATTAGCTTAACAGGGTGCCCTAGTCTGCCTTTTGAGTATTTACCAATGTTGTCTGGGCCAGTCTGGAGCAATGAAGATGGCTTTTTGTCTCTCCTCCCTTAATATGACCAGTACCTTGGGGACAAGAGGGAATGAGTACACAAACAGTGTTCCAGGGGAGGTGAAGGCATCCACCTTCCACGCTAGGTGGTGATATCCCTGATAAATAAACTTTTCTACTGCTGGTTGGGATGCGAAGCAGAAAGATCCAGCACTTGATATGCCCACTCCAGGGTGATCTGTGAAAGGATTTTTCTGTATAGCTACCACACGAGGGGGTCCAGGAAGGTTCTGCTCAAGTGTTCTGGCAGGATGTGGTTGATCCCAGGTGGGTATTGGCTATCAGGTATAGTTCCAAGGAAGAAGCTCCCAGTCTGAGGTGCATGGCTAGCCTGCACAGAGGGTAAGATATAGAGTCCCTCCCTGTTAGTAGGTGTACCCCATTACTGTGGTGTTGCCTGATTAGGAGAACCCCTGGATTTGAGATGGTGTTTGAAGGGTGTTAGAGCCTTTTGTACTGCAATCATTCTCTTCTAGTAGAAGTGTATGGGAAAGTGGTGGGCATCCCAAAGACCATGGGTGCCCCTGCCTTCTAGGTGAGCACCCCAAGCTAAGTCTGGTGCTTCGGAGGTAGTGGTCTGCCTGGTTGGGCAGAGGTTGAAGGAAAGACCCTAGTTCTGGGCAGGGGCCCCTGCTCATCAGAGAAACTCAGCCCCTACACAAGGGATCAGTGGTTGAGGGGTCCCTGGAGATAGAGAGTGCGGACTCCACAGGTTCTTTTGGGTACCACTGAAGTTTTCTCATGTGAGGCCTGGCCAGAGAAATTAGAAGGATGCAAGATGCCATGTACCTCAAGGCTTACAGGGACTTCCTTGCCATGCGGCAACGTCTGGGAGCCAGCTGGCAAGAAAGAGCTGCAGGTATATCTGCTTTTTAGGGAGTAGGAAGGGCATTTGGGCTGCTGTGTGCAGCAGTGTCACCAAGAAAATGATCTTCCCAGAGGGTGTTTTGTCCTGATTTCTTCTAGTAGATGGTGTACCCTGAGGGGGTTAGGAGGCCTTTGACAAATAGGGGGTCCTGGAGGAGCTATTCTTTGCCATCTGCCTGAATAAGGCAGTTGTACAGATAAGGGTAAATTTGTATGCTTTTCTGTCCGCCAAAGGCTATGGCCAGGGCTAAGGCTTCTTATAGAGCTAGGGTAACTAACCATGCATTTTTGGTCAGCCTAGGCAGCAACTGCTGCCAACTTAGCATTTTGAATATGGTGACCACCAGGAAGGTGCTCTGAATGGGTAGATCCAGGGAGTGGCGTCAAGCGCCCTCTGTCCTAGGAGCAAGGACTAGTGTGGAATACAGTACAGTTTTGTACCTACCATAAATGTAGATGTTCGAGTGTATACACTGCTGCAGTCATTACACTTGGGTTATCCTGCCGTCAGGCGGTTCCCCAGTCAGCCTGAGTTCCAAAGTCTTGGTCCGGCGTCAATTGCTGTCACCTCCTCCCTGACGTCAGTGCAACAGAGGTATATAAGATGCAGCCGACGCCATTTTCTTCAGTTTTTCTTGCCCCAGATGTCAGGTGCCCCCAAAAAGGTAGGCAATTCAAGTCTTTTTTATTGTAAATGTGTGCTTACTGCCTGTATCTTGGAGCTTTTCTCCCCGGGCCTCTACTGAAAATGGATATATGTCCAGCTAGACTAGCCCGGTCAACAAATGTAAAATAAATAAATAAATAAGAAAAGCAAACAACAACTGTCATTTACCAGCAAGTACTCCCCATAGGTAGTAAAGGGTAGAAGACATAGGTACGTACCAGCAAGTAAGAGGGGAAGGAGGGAGGGTAACCTGGACTGCAGCAGTGTATACACTCGAACATCTACATTTATGGTAGGTACAAAACTGTACTATGTTCATCGTGTTACACTGCTGCAGTCATTACACTTGGGTAGAATCCCAAAGCTGAGATAGGGTGGCTGGTTCTATAAGGCATTAGGGATGGCTATAAGGCCCTGCAGCACTGCAGTGGCGAAGCCAGCTCTGGATTTAGAGTATAGAGGCAGATGGTAAGGCTTGGTGAAGGTATGTACAGAACTCCAAGTTGCTGCTTCCAAAATATCCTTGGTAGATACTCCTCTGAGGTAGGCAGTTGAAGTGGCTGTTGCCCTGGTGGAGTGAGATCTAATGCTGCTAGGTACAGGTTTCCCATAGTATGTATAGCAGAAACGTATACAATGTCCTATCCATTTTGAAATCGTCTGTTTTGAAATGGCTTTTCCCTGTGCTCCTGCAGCATATGCTACCAATAATTGCTCAGATTTTCTGAAAGCTTTGGTTTTGTCCAAGTAGAAGCGTAACTGCCTGTGTATTTCCAAAGAATGCAGTAGTCTCTCCCCTTTATTCTGTGGTTTTGGATAAAAAGTTGGCAAGTGAATAGTTTGGTTTAGAGCCACACTTGATACCACCTTTGGCATAAACATAGGGTTAGTTCTTAAAGACACCCTGTCCTTGGTGGAAAATGAGGAAAGGTTCCACTGCCATTAGTGCCTGTAATTCTGAAACTCTTCGTGCTGATGTTATTGCCAGGAGCAGAGCAGTTTTCCAAGAGATATATTTTAAATTTGCTGTGTTAGCTGGCTCAAAAGGAGGTAAAGTTAATTTTTCCAACACGAAGTTGAGGTCCCAAGTTGGAGTAGGTGCTCTACGGGGCGGCCTTATGTTTTTAGCCCCTCTGAGGTACTGTTTTAGCAAAGGATTAGAGAAAATTGGTGGATCCGTGTTGTAATGAGCAGAGATGGCAGAGGCGTGGATCTTGATGGATGAAAAGGAGAGGCCTTTGTCCAGCATCTCAGTTAAATAATGTAGTATCTGAGGAATGTTTGGAACAAGAGGGTCAAGGCTGTGAGAGCCTGGTTCCAGGCACAGAATCTCTTCCATTTATCCGAATAGGCTTTCCTGGCACTAGGCCTTCTGGCCTCCAGAATGACATCCATAACAGCTTTGGAGAGAGGCATTGCTTGCTTGACTAAGGGATCTTCCATGCAGCTAGGTTTAAGGTCTTTAGCTGGCTGTGAAGTATCGGATTGTTGTGCTGAGTCAGCAGATGTGGGATTTGAGGCAAAATCCAGGGTAGTCCTTGTGCTAAGTTCTTTAAGATTGGGTACCAGTGCTGGCGTGGCCAGTCTGGTGCAATCAGGATCATCTTTGGCTCTTCTTGCCTGGCTTTTATGAGTACCTTTGGAAGGAGAGGTTGTGGTGGGAAAGCGTATACTTGTAGGTTTTTCCAGCTGAATGAGAGGGCATCCACTTTCCATGTTTGTGGATGGTAACTCCTTGTGCAGAATTTCTGTAGCTGGCAGTTCATTGGGGATGCAAACAGATCTATGTCCGGGCTCCACCATTTCTATGTTATCATTCTGAATATTTGTGGATTCAATTCCCATTCATGGGGATCAATTATGTTTCTGCTTAAGTCGTCTGCCAGTGTGTTTTTCTCTCCTGGCAGGAATTGTGCTTGCAGATGAACTTGAGAGTTTAGAGCTGTGTTCCACAAGGTCATGGCCTGTCTGCAGATGGGGTAGTAGTGAGTGCCCCCTTGCTTGTTTATGTACCACATAACTGTAGTGTTGTCTGTCTTTAGTAGTAGTTGTCCTGGATGCAGCAGGTCCTTGAAAGCTATAAGGGCATTTTGTACAGCTAGCATCTCTTTTTGATTGATGTGAAGATGCCTTTGTTCTGCGGGCCACTTGCCCTGAATACATTTTCCTGCCATGTGTGCTCACCAGGCGTAATCCGATGCATCTGTTGTCAGTGTTTGCTTGGCTGTGGGTTGAGTAAAAGGCTGTCCCTTGTTGAGGTGACAAGCTTGAGCCCACCATCGAAACTCCTGTTGAAGGCAAGGAATTAGTGGTATAACTGTTTCCAAACTTTGACAGTGTTGAGACCAGACACTCTTTAAGTACCATTGTAGTTTCCTCATACGCAGTCTGGCATGTGGAATTAGTAGTATGCAAGATGCCATGTAACCCAAGGCCTGCAGAATTTTTCTTGCAGGGAGTTGGGTTCTTGTTGCCATCAACTGAAAGTATTGAGTCAGTTGTCCTTGCTTGTCTGGCGTGAGATAAGCCATCTGGGCTGTTGTGTTCAAGCCGGCACCCAGGAATATTATCTCTTGTGAGTGCACTAGTTTTCATTTCTTTTCGTTTACTGTGTACCCTAGGCAACTTAACTTTTTTACAAACGCCAGATGCTTTAGAAGAATGTCCTTGCTCTCTGCTTGAATCAGGCAGTTGTCCAGGTACGGATAAATTTGAATTCCTTTCTATCTGCAAAATGCAATTACTGGTGCCAGGCACTTTGTGAAGACCCTGGGCGCAGTAGATAAGCCAAAGGGCAGCGGAGAGAATTGATAGTGCATTAAACCAGCTATGAATCTGAGGTATCTTCTGCAGTTTTGTCTGATAGGGACATGCAGGTATGCCTCCTTGAGGTCCAAGGTCACGAGCCAAGCTTTCTTGTCCAGCATAGGAAGAAGCTGCTGCAGTGTCAACATTTTGAATTTCAGAACATCTAAGCAAGTGTTTAGAGAAGAAAGATCCAGAATGGGCCTCCAGGCTTTGTCCTTTGGGAAAGAGAAAGAGTCTTGAGTAAAATCCTTGTCCTTGCTCCTGTGGTGGTACCTTTTGAATAGCTCTCATGTCCATGAGTGCTGTAATTTGTTTTTGAGCCTCTGCCCATTGATTTGGTGGCAGATTTGGCATTCCTTTTAACCATAAATCACTTAAAACCGGGTGAAAGCAAAGCGAGTAGCACACCAGTAGATCCAAAAGTGTAATAAAGTAACGAAAAGCGCTACACTTGATTAAACTTTTGAATCTACTGGTGTGCTACGTGCTTTGCTTTCACCCGATTTTAAGTGATTTAAGTCTGTTTTTGTCTATTTGATTCCTTTTAACCTTGGCAGAGCGTGAAAGTGGAACCTGTAACCTTGAGATACAATGTTGAGAACCCATTTGTCTTTGGTGATCATATGCCAATTGTGATAGAAAAGTGTCAGTTTTCCTCCCAAAGGGGCTGCCAAGAGACAGCTGTTTGGCAGCTGTAGTGGGAAGTCATTGGGGCTGCTTTTTATATGGTTGGAGTCTGTCTTCCCCTTCTTTCTGGCCTGATGCACCCCATTGTCGAGGCCTGTAAGGACCTTGTGGTTGACCTCTACCTCTTGGACGTCTGTATCTGCCCCTTTGAGGTCTGTCTGTAACTGGAAAGGACCAATTCTTTGTTGGCCAATTTCTGTTAAATCGAGGAGTCTGAACCTGTAAGAAATTCTTCACCGTTTGCATAGATTTTGCCTTATCCTCCATTTTCTTTAATACCTCTTCTACCTTAACTCCAAATAACACATCCTGCTGCAAAGGTGCATCCAATAATTTTGCTTTAACATGATCTGGTAACGTATGTTCTTTTAACCAAGCATGTCTTCTAATGACAGAGCCTGTAACTGCTGCTCTACAGGAGGCCTCTAAAGAATCAAAACCACATTGCAAAGTATGTTTTCCCACTTGTTCAGCTGCATGCAATAAATCCTGCATTTCTTTAAAATTAGGAGGATCTGAATCTGGAAGCATTTTTTGTTTCAACTGAGACATCAAAAATTGCTGATATTTTAGCATGTGAAACTGGCAATTTAAGGCTCTCATTGCTAAAGTTGCAGACGTATATATTTTCTTCCCCCATCTGTCTAATGCTCTGGAATCTCTGTCAGAGGGAACTGGATTCTTTGCTGATGAGGCCTTAACCCCTTTGGGTCCCTGAGAAATAGTTTCAGGGTCAGCAACAGGGCTTTTATAACGAAATTTGTGTGAGTCAGGAACTCTGTAGTATCTGTCAGGCTTAACTGGGGCTGGAGGTAAAGAATCAGGATTTAAACTGGATTCAGTATACACATCATCCACAATATCTAACACTGGCGGAATAGCAATGGGTCTGTGTTGAGGTAATAAAAGGAAGTCTCTGAGCCTTTTCTTGGATTCTGAGTAATCCTGGCTTTGCCAATGGAAATGCTCCCTCATGGTATGTAAGGTTTCCCCAAAGGAGTAGTCCTCAGGCGGAGAGGCTGATGGAATTGATTCCTCAGCATCAGAATCCTCATAAGGGGGTAACCAATATCCTAGGTCTGAGGAAGAATCTGAAGAGATGGACACCTGGTCGGATGAGTCATAGTCTGCATCCTGTCTAGGCCTTTAATCAGGAGGGGGATGGGACCCCCTGATCAGAATGATTAGGTCTTCGGCCATTTTGAGCATTTGTTTCTTGGGCATGGAGGCCTGTCCTGGAGAATGCTGTATTTGTTTCTTTGTTTTTAAGGGAGGTTTAGACTTAGCAGAGGGTTTAATGCTTAACTGAGTAGGTCTGAAAACACCCTCTGAAGCTGCGGGTTGTTTCGGATCCCTCTGAAGGATTAGTTTCGGTAGGCTGAAAAACTTGTGCATCCGAAGGCCCAGCCATCTCCACGTGGGAGTCGGAGGCGGCCTGTGGTTCTGCAGAAGCGGTTGTCAGGGGCTGCGAAGGCGCCTCGCTGAAAACCGTAGAACCGGCGACTGCCCTAGAAGAGGCTTCGTCGTCCGTTTTGGGTCTCGGATGCCTATTCTTGTCTTTGCGCTTTTTATGTATTCCGGTCGTCGGAAGTTCCGACGGCATGGTGTAATTGAATTTTCTGCCAAAATAATGTCGGGCAAAATCAAACTGATGTTTAATAGTGCGCTTGTTAAACCTAGCACAAAACCGACAACCAGTGACGTCGTGGTCTGGGCCTAGGGATGGGATACAATAGAAATGGAAATCCTTATGAGGTATTTGCTTCCCACAAGAAATACAGTTATTAACTTTTACTGACATCGGTCTGAGGCAAGAAAAAGTTTCCCCAACGGGGTACTTAGCTTTGTAGAAGACTTTGGTTTTGGATTCAGAATGAAAATCTCAGGATTCGGCCGACCGGCACTTGCGAACTGCTTTTGCTTCGGGCACTGCGCGGCAAGAAAGACTGAAGAAAATGACGTCGGCTGCATCTTATATACCCCTGTCGCACTGACGTCAGGGGGGAGGCGACAGCAACCGACACTGGACCAAGACTTTGGAACTCAGGCCGACTGGGGAACCGCCTGACGGCAGGATAACCCAAGTGTAATGACTGCAGCAGTGTAACACGAAAATCAGCCTTTGCTTGATGGATCTGAGGGGACCAGTTCCACTGCCCCTAGGAATATGTGAGCTTGGAAAAGTTCCATTACCTCTGCTCAGTGATACTGAGGTAAGGGTACCCTCTCAAAATTGGGAGTTAGTCGAAGGAAATTCGTATTACTGAAAAAGGATATTTAAGACCCAATGGTTCTTGGTAGTTGGTGAGTGAAAGGAGTGCAGAAGGGGGAGAGGGAGTCCTCGAGGGATTTTTACTCTAGAGGGGGGCTTAGAACTCCCTGCCTTTGGAGTGGAAGTGGTCCACCGTTTGATTCTCTGCTGACCCTGGGATAGGAGTCTGGGTGGTCTCTCCCTGCGGGGCTTACCTTGCCCCTGTCTGCTAGGTGCAAGAAAGGACCAGTGGTTAGAGGGGACATTTTTGCTGAACCTAGGAGGTTGTACCTGAAGGAAATCTGTTAGTGTCTGTATAGTTTTTGCTTTGTCTTCCACCTTTTTAAGCACCTCTTCTGCTTTTAATCCAAACAATCGGTCCTTATCAAAAGGTGCATAAACTAATTTAGATTTGACATAAGGCAGAGGTTTGTTCCTTCAACCATGCATATCTCCTAATGACAGATCCTGACACTGCTGCCCTGCTTGCGGCTTCTAGTGCATTATATCCACAGTGTAAAGAGTGTTTGCCACTTGAAAAGTCAAGTGCAGTAGATCTGCTAACTCTTTTGAATTGGCACAGTCAAGAAATGTAGAAATGTTTTGTTTTAATAATTCCAAAGTGTGTTGTTGAAATTTTAACACGTGGAACTGACAGTTGAGTGCTCTGATAGTTAAGGTTGCAGAGGTGTATACTTTTTTACCCCATCTGTCCAGAGCTCCGGAATCCTTGTCAGGAGGAATAGGATTCTTTTTAGAACTAGCCTTAGCTCCTGTAGGTCACTGCGTAAAGACAGTACAGTTGCGTACACTTACCATAAATGTAGATGTTCGAGTGTATTCACTGTTGCAGTCATTACATTTGGATCTGCTTGCAGTAGCCCTCAGTCGGCCTGATTAACAAAGTCTTGAGTCCTGCATCGGTTGCTGTCCCTTCTCCCATGACGTTAGGTGTATAAAACATGCAGCCGACGCCATTACATCAGTTTTTCTAGCCCCAGATGTCAGGTGCCCCCCTAATGGGAAGCAATTACATCTATAAATACAAGGATATACCTCCAACAATAAAGCAAATACACCAAAAAGCTTTTTGAACATAGTGAGTGAGTACAGGTACAGCCAAAAGAAGAAAGGGGGCTGGAGGGAGGGTAACCAGGACTGCAACAGTGAACACACTCGAACACCTACATTTATGGTAAGTGTATACAACAGTACTATGTTCTTCGTGTTTCACTGTTGCAGTTATTACATTTGGGTAGATTCCCAAAGCTAAGGTTGGGAGGAGGAATTTAAATAGAATTAGGACCAGCTATAAGGCCCTGCAAGACTGCAGTGGCAAAAGCAGCTCTGGATTTAGAGAAAAATGGCAAATGATAATGCTTGGTGAAAGTATGTACAGAACTCCAGATAGCAGCTTCTAGGATGTCCCTAGTAGGGATGCCCCTGAGAAAGGCTGTAGAGGTAGATGCAGTCCTGGTGGAATGGGGTCTGATGCCCTGCGGGACAGGTTTTCCATTGTGCTTATAGCAGAAATGAATGCAGTGGCCTATCCATTTTGAAATGCTTTGTTTTGAAATAGCTTTCCCCTTTGTCCCTGCAGCAAATGCCACCAGCAGTTGTTCAGATTTCCTTTGAGGTTTAGTCCTGTCCAAGTAGAATCTAAGCTGTCTGTGCACATCTAAAGAGTGCAGTATCCATTCCACTTTGTCCTGTGGGTTAGGAAAGAAGGTAGGCAAATTAATGGACTGATTAAGAGCCACACTGGATACCACCTTGGGCATGAAGGAGGGACTGGTTCTGAGGGACACCCTGTCCGCATGAAAGATGATGAAAGGTTCCACTGCCATAAGGGTCTGTAATCCAGATACCCTTCTTGCAGAAGTGATTGCTAAAAGGAAAGCTGTTTTCCAGGAAAGAAACTTTAAATCTGCAGTAGCAGCTGGCTCGAAAGGAGGAAGAGTGAGTTTCTCCAAGACAAAGTTAAGAACCCAGGCTACAGTTGGAGCTCTCCTGGGTGGCCTTAAATTTTTGGCCCCTCTGAGGAACTGCTTGAGCGGTGGGTTAAGAAGAGGGGAGGCTCCGTGCTATAATGAGCTGAAATGGCTGAGGCATGAATTTTGATGGAGGAAAAGGACAAGCCCTTATGAAGCATCTCGGTCAAGTATTGTAGAATCTGAGGTAAATTGTGTACTGTTGTGTTCATTCCTTGAGACTGGTTCCAGGCACAAAATCGTTTACATTTTGCAGTATAAGATTTTCTTGTACTAGGCCTCATTGCCTCTAAAATGATATCCATCACTGATTTACTGAGGGATGGTAAAGGACAGATTAGCTAGTTAGCCAGGCTGCTAGGTTCAGAGTTTGCAGCTGTGGGTGCAGAATCTAGTTCTCCTGCTGAGAAAACACGGAAGGAGTCTGAGGCAGGTGCCATGGAGCCAAGCGTAACACGCTGTGTAAGAGTGGGTACCAGTGTTGGTGAGGCCAGTCTGGTGCAATTAAAATCATAATGGCTTGTCCTGTTTGATCTTTAGTAGTACCTTGGAGAGCAGAGGCAGAGGGGGAAAGGCATAAACTGATAAGGTTTTTCCAGCTGAAGGATAGAGCATCCACTTTCCAAGCTAGCTTGTAGGGAATCCTTGTGCAAAATCTGTCCAGTTGATGGTTCTGGGTGGAGGCAAACAGGTCTATATCTGGGGTCCCCCATTTGCTTGTCAACATGTTGAAAAATTAGAAGTTATGTACCTACCATAACGTTCCATGTTAGTTGTCTTCATCTCGCCTTCTTCTTGCTGGATGGGTTCGGAGCCGATCCTCGGCTCCGACTCGGCACTAGCTTTAGCTCAAGAACTCCTTTTACCAGCTCGAGGCAACCCTATATCCCATGATGCAAGGCGGAACTACCTCAGATCTCGTTTGGCAGCTAACTAACCCTGCTAAAGACTTATCCTAATATAATTAGGAACCATGGTTCCTAAAAGAAGTCCTCATAACAATGCTCCAGAGGAAGCAATCTAATAGGAACTCTCCAAGATCTGTCCAGGCCAGGGGAAGGAGGGTGGGGCCTTGAAGAAGGCGATGAAGACAACTAACATGGAACGTTATGGTAGGTACATAACTTCTAAATGTTAAGTTGTCAATCTCGCCTTCATTCTTGCTGGATGGGACCAAGGCCCCTAGCACCTGTATCCCGGTGGCTCAATGGAACAGACTCTTGAGAACAGTGGAACCAAAACTGGCCCTATCTCTGGAGGCCAAATCCAACTTGTAATGAGACACAAAAGTATGAGTGGCCCAAGTAGCTGCTGCACAAATAGTGTCAATGGGAAGTCTATCCTGAAAGGCTACAGAAGTGGATAGACTCCTGGTCGAATGAGCTTTTGGCTTAGAAGATAGTTGTTTTCCCTTAGAGAGTACACATAGGAAATGGTGGAAGTCAACCATCTAGATAAGGTCACTTTAGATACTGGAAGACCCAACCTGCTTCCTGCATAGGAGACAAACAATTGGTCTGATTTTCTAAGTTGTTTAGTCCTATGTAAGTAGTACCTGAGCTGACGATGAACATCCAAAAATGCAGCTTCTGTTCAGCTCTGTCAGAATAGTTAGGAAAGAAAACTGGTAGATCAATAGATTGGTTAATATTGGCTTGAGATACAACCTTGGGAAGAAAGGAAGGGTTAGTCCTGAGAAACCCTATCCTTATGAAACACCAGATAAGGTGAACGAATACAGAGGGCCTGAATCTCAGAAACTCTTCTTGCAGAAGTAACAGCCAGCAAAATATAGTTTTCCATGTCAACAACTTTAAAGAACACGTGAGCAGACGGTTCGAAGGAGGTAGAATTAGGGATGCCAACATTAAGTTCAGATCCCATTGCGGAGGAGGATGTTTCACAGGCGGTTTTAGGAGAAAACTCCTCTCAAAAAGGCTTTGCATAACCTATGAGACATGATGTTATTGTCCTGCAAGCCAACATGAAATTTGGAAATAGCAGCCATTTGTACTTTGACTGTAGATGATGACGATCCTGAATGAAAAACCTCCGCCAGGAAATCCAAAACAGAATGTATAGGAGCAGTGAAGGGATCAATATTTCTGGCTTGCCCAAATAGAAAAACATCGCCACTTGCTAGCATAAACCGCTCTAGTGGACGACTTTAAAGAAGACACTAAAATGTCTCTGACTGAGTCAGAAATCATTGGTAGCCTGGCTAGGAAGGAAGTGGAGCAACCAAGCAGTGAGGTTGAGAGAATGAATGGCTCGGTGCTGCTGACCCGACTGGTGGATCAAAAGATCCGAACTGGGTCCAGATGCCAGGGCTGCACCAGAAGGTGACGATGTAGAGACGGAAACCAAATTTGTCGAGGCCAATATGGAGCAATGAGGATCAATTTGGCTCTCAAAACGGTGGCTTTCTGAATGACTTGTGGAATCAATGGAAAGGGAGGAAAAGCATAAAGAAGTCCCGAGGCCAATCCTGGGTTAGAGAGTCTCTCAAGGGTTGGCCCGAAGAGGAAATAGTGTGAAGTAATCTGGGCACTTGCTGTTTTGAGGGTAGCGAAAAGATCGCAACAAGGGGTGCCCCACTTCAGAAAAATCTGATCCACTATAGACTGATTGAGAGACCACTCGTGAGGCATCAGAATAGATCTGCTTAGCCTGTCCGCCAATAGGTTGGACCTGCCGGGGATGTGCGCTATCAGAAACCGCTGAGAAGAGATCGCCCATTGCCAAAGTCTGAGAGCTTCTCGACATAAGGGATAGGACCTGGTTCCGCCCTGTTTGTTGATGTACCAGACCACGGACATGTTGTCCGTCTGTACTGCAATAGTCCCTGTGGGAAGAAAGTCGTCGAGGGCTTGCAACGTTAAAAGCACTGCTCTCATCTCCAGGACATTTATGTGCAGGTGGTATTCTATGGGTTGCCACGCCCCGTGGACCATCCTGCCCTGATAATGCCCCCCCCCCCACCCGATCAGAGAGGCATCCGTGGTGACTGTGGCAACTGGAGGAGGGGGAACAAATGGTCGGCCCTGCTGAAGAAGGGAAGATACCCACCATTGTAGATGAGCCCTGCAAGACTGTGTCACTAAGATCTCGTGTCTCATGGGCAGATCGTGGTACGACCACTGCGTGAACAACATCCACTGCAGGAGACGATGTGGAAGCGAGCTAGTGGAAGAAGAACAATGGCTGCAGCCATTAGGCCTAGAACCTTCAAGACAAACCTGGCTTTGACCTTGTTGCTTTGTAACAGAAGCTGAACAAATTTCTGGATGTCCAGAATCCTTTGATTTGTTAGTCTGGCTAACATTTTGACGGTATTTAATTCTGCCTATAAAGGTGATAGATTGGCAAGGCAGCAGAGAGGATTTTCAAATTCACCGAAATTCCTAGACTCTTGCAAAGCTGTAAGGTGTAATCTCTGGACAAGAAGCTGATCCCTGAGCTGGCGGAGAGGAGCCAGTCGTCCAAATGAGGAAACACTTGGAATCCTCGCCGCCTCAGGTGAGCTGTGACCACCGCCATGCATTTGGTGAACACTCTGGGGGCTGAAGTGAGGCCAAAGGGCAGTGCTCTGAATTGGTAATGACTGGCTCCCAGCCGAAGCGGAGAAACCTTCTGGGCCTGTGAATCTTTATGTGATAGTACGCATCCTGAAGGTCTATCGAGCACATCCAGCTGTCCTTGCCCAGAAAGGGCAGAATGGATTGCAGCGTGACCATCCGAATCTTGCCTTTTGACAGACTTGTTTAGTCTGCTTAGGTCTAGTATTGGTCTCCAATCTCCGCCCTTTGGGGACCAAAAAGAATCTTGAGTAGCCGGATCCTACTTGGTCTGCCGGCACTGTTTGGATGGCTCTTTTCCCAGGAGTTTTAAAACTTCCTGTTTTGCCAAATCCCTTTGACCGGGTGAGATGTCTGGAAGGGATTGTAGAGGTAATGGAAACCTTCAAGGGGATTTTGTAACCCTCGGATATAATCAACTGTACCCACTTCTCTTGTGATAGGGATTGCCAGGCTACTGGGTACAGCGAAATCCTTCCCCGACTGCCTCCAAGGGTGGACAGTCGGGCAACACCTCAGGGATGCTGAAAGGGCTTCAGGAAGAGGCTCCCTGTTGCCCTGGTTCTGAGGACCCCCTGCCTCTAGGGCGTCTATTATTGTTACCCCTCTGCCTCTAGGGGTAAACTGACCACGTGTGTCCGTGTAGCTCCTTGGGCTTTACGGAACCACATCTTCCCCTTCTGACCCTTGGGATATGGTCTAGAAGGAGTGGAAAACTGGACTCCAACGGCAGAAAGAGTTTTACCGCCTTGGTCACATCTGGTCAAAGTATCCTTCACCTGAGGTCCCAACAAAGCCGAACCAAAGGGTGTTGGTGAAGGACGCCTTAAAGGTCCATGAAATTACACAGCCGCATCCAGGCTTGGCGCCTAAGAGCAACACCTGTGCCTGCGTCCCTGCTCGCTCCTTCGGCTGGATAAGATATGAGCCGCATGTAGGAGTTAGATATTGAATTCAGGATAGCTAGCTGAGAGGCAATCTTTCCTGAGCCCCAGCAGCTGAAGGATCCTGGACTACTTCCCCAGTTCCTTGAGAATATCTCGTTGAAGCCTGGTGAAGTGACAAAGGTAATTCAGCGACGCATTGCAAAGGTCGCTGAAGAAAACATCCGCTTTCCATACCTGTCCATGGTCCTAGAATCCTTATTAGGAGGATGGACAGGTACTGAAGGATCCGCCAGTTCCTTCTTAGTGGCCGCCACCACCATAGCATCCACAGAGACACCTTTGGACAGGAACTGTTTGTCCGAAGGGCGTGATGAATTTGGATGGTCTCCTGGGGACAGGTTCCACAGAATCTGGAGCCCACGCCTTCCGAGCCACTACCTGCATGAGTGGGTCGAAGGCGGAGACACCAGGAGGTGGAGGGTCGGGATCCAAAGCCTCCAGGTATACCGACTCATCCTCGGAGGGGTCAATGGAGGCCAATTCCCCTCTGTTTGAGGAGCTCAAGGATGTCTGAAAATGAGACATCCTCAGAGGGGACCAGAACCCTCCGACTCATCTAAGTCGGTATCAGATGTAGTAGACTCAGGGAGTCTGTGTGTTTCCTCTACATCGCCCTCTTCCGAGGGGTTCACCTGCAGGGTCAGGAGAAACCTCGAAGAGGAGGAAATTCCCAGTGGGGAAACCTGGGGCGATGGATCCCTGGGCCTGAGAGCAAGAGGCTGGCAAGAGGCTTCTGCAGGCACTGATGAGGGAGGAGCTAGAGGGATAGACCGCTGACCAGGCTCAGAGGCCAGGACACTCCTCATCACCTCAAAGGCTCCTCTCCCGGGAGACCTGAACACACCCACGCTCAAGAAACAGGAATGGTCGGCTCAGGAGAGAGAAGGCTCGAGGCAGATGTCGGCGCCGAGCTTACCAAGCCGGAGCTCCGAGAGGGAGAGCGGGTCGGACAAGGGTCCGATGCCACTAGCCCCTCGAGCCGACAGTGGAAACCCGACGACCGGATCCCTCCAAGGAAAGTCTCAAGGAGGAGATCGGAGCCGAGGATGACGGAGCCGAAGGATGTATCGGCTCGCATCGAAACAGTCGCTGTCCCAAGAAGCTCCGCCCAACTCTGGTGTGGAGTCGGAGGAGGAATCTCAAGAATTGGGGCTGTAGCCAAGTCTGTTGAGACGGGCTATGGAGCATTTGGGCCAGTGCCTGAGACTTCAACAGCCTGCTTACCACCCTCTCCAAATCGTGGTCAGACAGCCTGGAAGATCTCGAGATCGGCTCCGATGGCTCCGCTCCGACAAAAGAGGAGACCCGGAGCCGAGTGGATACTTAGTATCGGGGACCGATCTCTTGCGGCCGGAGCCATCGGAGCCAAGTCCTTGAACCCAGATGGAGCCGAGGATCTCTAGCCCCAGATGTCAGGTGCCCCTAATGGGAAGCAATTACATCTATAAATACAAGGATATACCTCCAACAATAAAGCAAATACACCAAAAGCTTTTGAACATAGTGAGTGAGTACAGGTACAGCCAAAGAAGAAAGGGGCTGGAGGGAGGGTAAAGGACTGCAACAGTGAACACTCGAACACCTACATTTATGGTAAGTGTATACAACAGTACTATGTTCTTCGTGTTTCACTGTTGCAGTTATTACATTTGGGTAGATTCCCAAAGCTAAGGTTGGGAGGAGGAATTTAAATAGAATTAGGACCAGCTATAAGGCCCTGCAAGACTGCAGTGGCAAAAGCAGCTCTGGATTTAGAGAAAATGGCAAATGATAATGCTTGGTGAAAGTATGTACAGAACTCCAGATAGCAGCTTCTAGGATGTCCCTAGTAGGGATGCCCCTGAGAAAGGCTGTAGAGGTAGATGCAGTCCTGGTGGAATGGGGTCTGATGCCCTGCGGGACAGGTTTTCCATTGTGCTTATAGCAGAAATGAATGCAGTGGCCTATCCATTTTGAAATGCTTTGTTTTGAAATAGCTTTCCCCTTTGTCCCTGCAGCAAATGCCACCAGCAGTTGTTCAGATTTCCTTTGAGGTTTAGTCCTGTCCAAGTAGAATCTAAGCTGTCTGTGCACATCTAAAGAGTGCAGTATCCATTCCACTTTGTCCTGTGGGTTAGGAAAGAAGGTAGGCAAATTAATGGACTGATTAAGAGCCACACTGGATACCACCTTGGGCATGAAGGAGGGACTGGTTCTGAGGGACACCCTGTCCGCATGAAAGATGATGAAAGGTTCCACTGCCATAAGGGCCTGTAATCCAGATACCCTTCTTGCAGAAGTGATTGCTAAAAGGAAAGCTGTTTTCCAGGAAAGAAACTTTAAATCTGCAGTAGCAGCTGGCTCGAAAGGAGGAAGAGTGAGTTTCTCCAAGACAAAGTTAAGAACCCAGGCTACAGTTGGAGCTCTCCTGGGTGGCCTTAAATTTTTGGCCCCTCTGAGGAACTGCTTGAGCGGTGGGTTAAGAAGAGGGGAGGCTCTGTGCTATAATGAGCTGAAATGGCTGAGGCATGAATTTTGATGGAGGAAAAGGACAAGCCCTTATGAAGCATCTCGGTCAAGTATTGTAGAATCTGAGGTAAATTGTGTACTGTTGTGTTCATTCCTTGAGACTGGTTCCAGGCACAAAATCGTTTACATTTTGCAGTATAAGATTTTCTTGTACTAGGCCTCATTGCCTCTAAAATGATATCCATCACTGATTTACTGAGGGATGGTAAAGGACAGATTAGCTAGTTAGCCAGGCTGCTACGTTCAGAGTTTGGAGCTGTGGGTGCAGAATCTTTTCTCCTGCTGAAACATGAAGGAGTCTGAGGCAGGTGCCATGGAGCCAAGCGTAGTGCGCTGTGTAGTGGGTACCAGTGTTGGTGAGGCCAGTCTGGTGCAATTAAAATCATAATGGCTTGTCCTGTTTGATCTTTAGTAGTACCTTGGAGAGCAGAGGCAGAGGGGGAAAGGCATAAACTGATAAGGTTTTTCCAGCTGAAGGATAGAGCATCCACTTTCCAAGCTAGCTTGTAGGGAATCCTTGTGCAAAATCTGTCCAGTTGATGGTTCTGGGTGGAGGCAAACAGGTCTATATCTGGGGTCCCCCATTTGCTTGTCAACATGTTGAAAAACCTTAGTTCCAGTTTCCACTTGTGTGGGTCCATGAGGTTTCTGATTAGTCCATCTGCCAGTGTATTTAGTTTTCCTGGCAAGAATTGAGCTTGTAGATTCACTTGGTAGCTCAAGGCTGTGTTCCACAATGCCATGGCTAGTCTGCAGAGGAGGTAAGAATGTGTAACCCCCTGCTTGTTTATGCACCACATGATAGTGGTGTTGTCAGTCTTTACCATTAGTTGTCCTGGATGAATGTGGTCCTTGAAGGCTGTCAGAGCATTCTGTACAGCTTGCATTTCCTTTTGATTTATGTGCAGGTGCATTTGACTTGGGTTCCATTTGCCCTAAATACCCTTCCCTGCCAGGAGAGCCCCACATGCATATTCTGAGGGGTCTGTTGTTAAGACTTGGGCGGCAGGGGGTAATGTGAATGGTAGTCCCCTGTTTTGGTGGCAGGCCTCTATCCACCAAAGGAACTCTAGGCGTAGGCAATGTATGATAGGAATCCTTGCTTCTAGATCCTGTGAGTATTGACACCATAGGCTTTTGAGATACCATTGTAGTTTCCTTACATGCAGCCTTGCATATGGAATTAGAAGAATGCAGGAGGCCATGAACCACAAGGCTTGCAGTATTTGCCTTGCAGATAGCTGGGCTTTTGTGGCCACTTGTTTGAAGTAGGTTGTCAAATGAATCCGTTTCTCTCGCGTGAGGAAAGCCATCTGGGAAGTTATAATCAAGCTTGCTCCCAGGAATATAATTTGTTGACAGGGTACCAGGTGTGATTTCTTTTCGTTTATGGTGAACCCCGGACAAGTCAGTACCCTCTGAACAAAGGACAGATGACTCAAAAGAATGCCCCGGCTTTCTGCCTGAATTAGACAATCGTCCAGGTATGGGTATAACTGAATATTTCTTTGCCTGCAAATTGCAATGACTGGAGCTAGGCTCTTTGTGAATACCCTGGGCGCAGTAGATAAGCCAAAGGGCAATGCAGAGAACTGATAGTGCATGTAGCCTGTTTTGAAGCGTAGGTATCTTCTGCAAGACTCCCTGAAAGGGATGTGCAGGTATGCTTCTTTTAAGTCTAGTGTTGCCAACCATGCATCTTTGCCTAGCATAGGAAGCATGTTGATTTCTGACTGTGCTGAAAACTGGAACTCATTACCCAGGACAAATGGGTTTTAAATACAATGTCCCAAGGATACAGATTTCACTGCCACATGTTACCAAAACCAAGCGGGTGGCCTGATCTACCCCCAAATCAGTGGACAGAGGCCCAAAATCAAGTACTCTCAAACATGGCGGCCATTCAGTTGGTACCAGAAGAGGAAAAGGGACAAGGTTTCTATTGAGACTTTTCCTGGTACCCAGAAAAGGCAATACATTGCATCCTATCCTGGAACGTTCTACTCTAAACACCTTTCTGGTGATTCCAAAATTCAAAATGCTAACTCTTCATCAGCTGCTTCCTATGCTAGGCAAAGATGCATGGTTGGCAACACTAGACTGGGACAGCTCTAGAAACTCTCTTAGTCTTTTATTAGACTGAGGGAAGTCCTGGGATTGCAAGTGGAAATGCTCCCTGAGGGTGTGAAGGGCTTCCCCAAGGGAAGGATCTTCTGGAAGGGAGGCAGAATGACTGGATTCCTCTGCATCTGAATCCTCATAAGCAGTCAGAGGTAGTTGTTCCTCTTCAAAAACTGAATAATCAGACTCCTCAGAATCCTGTTCTGTCAGTAATTCAGGAGAAACGTCTCTTTCCCTTTTAGAAATTGTAGTCTGACTACCCATGATAAGATCCTCTGCCATTTTAAGCATTTGAGCATGGGGTGGTGGAGCAGAAGTAAATGGTGGCTAAACGTAGCTTTTCCTAGGAGTGGCCTTGCCTCTAGGCCTAATACTATCCATTGGTCTGACAGAAACAGTAGTAGAGGGAGACATAAGTGTTCGACTAGATTCGGTAGTGCAAAACCCCACCTCGGAAGCTGGTGCCTGCGTCGCAGCTCCAGACCCAAACGAGGCAGAGGCAACCAAAGGCTTGGAAGATGATGTCTGCAGCATACCGGACTCCAAAGGGTCTCAGTAGAGGCCTGCAAAGATATCGAATCTGGCATCAGGGATTGCAAAGCCGCCTCACTGAATTCCGGAGAAAGTACAGTTGTGTACACTTAGCATAAATGTAGATGCTAGAGTGTATTCACTGTTACAGTCTTCACATATGGATTATCTGGCTCCTGGTAGCCCTCAGTCAGCGCGAATACCAGTCCTTGGTATATGACGTCGGCTGCCACCGGTTGCAAAAACTGATGTCAGTACGTCAGGTATAAAGGGAGGCAGCCAATGCCATTTCCTCAGTTTTTCTTGCCTTAACTGTCAGGAGCCTCCAAAAGAAGGCTAACCCAGGAATGGTGGAACCCCGAACACGTCATACAAAAAATAAAAATCTATAGTCTGTGCCTTAGGAAAAAAGGGTGAATGGATGGTGGGAAACCAGGACTGCAACAGTGAATACACTCAAACATCTACATTTATATTAAGTGTACACAACTGTACTATGTTCTTTGTGTTTCACTGTTGCAGTCCTCACATATGGGTTGATTCCCAAAGCCCAGTAAGAAGACAAAGGGGGGGGGGGGAAGGATCACACAGATTAAAGGTTGGTAAGGAGGCCCTGCAAAACTGCAGAGGCAAAACCAGCCCTGGATTTAGAAACCAAAGGTAGATTGTAATGCTTTGTGAAAGTATGAAGAGGAGACCAAGTAGCTGCTTCTAGAATGTCCTTAGTAGGTACACCTCTCAGAAAGGCTGCAGAGGTAGAGGCTGCTACAGTAGAATGGGGCCTACTGCCCTGAGGGGGAACCTTCCCATGCTGCAGGTAACAAAAGTGAATACAATGAGCAATCCATTTGGGGATGGTTTTGAAATAGCTTTACCCTGAGCCCCAGGAGCAAAACAAACCAGTAGCTGTTCAGATTTTCTAAAGGATTTAGTCCTGTCTAAGTAAAATCTCAGCTGTCTATGCATACCAAGAGAGTGCAGAATCCTTTCCCCTTTATTTTGGGGATTGCTGAAAAATGTAGGTAGGTGAATAGACTGGTTAAGGGTTAAACTGGAAACCACCTTAGGCATAAAGGAGGGATTGGTCCTCAGAGAAACTCAATCTGAGTGAAAAATAATGAAAGGTTCTACTGACGCTTGCAGCTCAGGTACCCTTCTAGCTGAAATAATAGCTAACAGGAAAGCAGTCTTCCAGGATAGAAACTTCAAATCTGCAGAGGCAGCTGGTTCAAAGGAAGGCAGAGAAAGTTTTTCCAGTACAAAATTAAGATCCCAAGCAACTAACACTAGGTAAGACTGCAATCCAAATTGTAGCTTGCTACAGATCCCCCACCATACCCCAAGATTCTCACTACACCTTTCTAAACATACTGGAAAATATTAAGATAGAACCAAACACCCTAATACTGGGTGATTTTAACTACCCTGCCATTAACTGGGAAAACTACTCATGTCCCAACACCTTTGCACAACGGTTCTTGGAATTCATAAATTCCAACGCCCTGGATCAACTAATCCATAGTCCCACCAGGGGCTCCAATATCCTAGACCTGGTCATTACCAACATGGGAAATCAATGCTCCATACCTATGGTCACCCCCCGTTAGTCAGGTCTGACCATAAGCTAATCACCCTTAACATCCACATCCCACCCCCCAGTAAAGAAACCACCATAAAAACTTCTCCAAAGCCAACTTCATACTACTCAAGTCAGAAGTGACAAACTTCATGACACCCATGCAGATGGGAACTGAAAGTTCAACTGCTGAATCCTACACTAAGGCACTGTACGAGCACATCCACTCATGCATGAATCGTGCCATCCCAAATAGAACCAAAATGCTCTCATCCAAAAAAGGAAGCCAATCTGGTGGTCCCCTGCCATAAACAAACTTTACAACAAAAGGAAGAAACTTTTGCAGAAAAGAGGAAAATCCCAGGATGCAAAAACTCCTTACTAGCCTCAGTAAGAAACTGAGATGCCTCATAAAATCCTCCAAAGCTAGTTACGAAAATAAAATTGCCAAAGATTCCAAAGACAACCACAAAGCATTCTATAACTATGTCAAGAATCTAAATGGCAATGCTCAGATCTACTCTGAGCTAAAACAGAATGGCATTAAATATACTGATCCAAGGATATTGCCAATATCCTGGCAGATCGATTCAGTGCCAACTTCAACCCCTCTCACCCCTAAATGGCCCATCTCAATACCGAAGATTGCCAAATTGCAGTAATAACAGCCACACAGGTACAAAGCACTCTAAAGCCAAGAATACAGCATCCATGGGACCAGATGACATCCCGGCTGTGTACTACATGAACTACAATATGAACTGGCACCTCACCTAAGTGTCATGTTTAATCATAGCCTCACCTCAGGTTTCGTGCCCACTGAGTGGCAGAGCTACAGTTATCCCAATCCACAAGGGGATCCACCTTGGATCCCGGAAACTACCGTCCCATCAGTCTGACAAGCCTTATCTGCAAGGCCATGGAGCGTATTATCATGGAACTTATAAACAAAGACATTGGCAACCTTCAAACACTGGACCCCACCCAGTTTGGGTTTGTGAAGGGCCGATCTTGTCTCCTGAACCTGACTGACTTCTTTGAATCAGTCTCCAGAGCCATGGACAAGGGTAAGGTGGTCCACACAGCCTATCTAGACCTTGCCAAGGACTTTGACACCATCCCCCACTCTGGAATCATAGATAAACTTACTAAGTTGGGCATTAATCCCTATGTCACCCAGTGGGTTGCTAAATGGCTTACTGACAG
Source organism: Protopterus annectens (assembly GCF_019279795.1). Taxonomy (NCBI): domain Eukaryota; kingdom Metazoa; phylum Chordata; order Ceratodontiformes; family Protopteridae; genus Protopterus; species Protopterus annectens. Next base: position 1,229,472,169 of record NC_056735.1, read on the forward strand.
AACCCACACTGTAAAAGTAGCCGACTCCAAATCCAGCTCCAGACAAGTGACAAGTGGAGTACCTCAGGGTTCAGTCCTGGGGCTCTTGTTTGGCATCTACTTCTCTGAAGTACAGGTCAACACTAAGGGACCCTGGCTAAAAAAGTCTGCAGATGACTGCAAACTGGGAGCCATTATTGAATCCCCAAATGATGTGGATACTCTACAAAAGGGCCTTACAGAAACAGATGCTTGGTGCCAGAGCCATGGGCTCAAGCTCAATGCCAAGAAATGTATTGTTATCCCCTTTGGGAAAAAACACGTATCCATGAATTACCATATAGGTGGCAGTACACTAAACACAGAAAGTGTGATAAGAGACTTAGGGACACAGGTGGACAGTGGTCTCAACTTCGATAACCACATCGCCACAACAATCAGGAAATCCTTCTATGTGGCACACCTCATCACGAAGGGCTTTTCATCCAAAAAAAAGGAGGTCATTGTCCCACTGTACTCATCCCTCATTAGACCCATTATAGAATACAACGCCCCATTTGGTATGTACCTCTCAAGACATCTGCAACAACTGGAAAGGCCTCAGAAATACCTCACTAAAAGTATCACAGCCCTAAAGCAGATGCCCTACGCTGACCGCCTTAAAAAACTCCAGCTATACTCTGTCACATATTGTCTACTCAGAGGCGATCTCTGCTTAACATACAAGGCCATGTCAAACCCAGAGCTGTTGGACATGCTGCACTTAAAGAAATCCCAATCCCTCAGAGCTACACGCTCCAGGGATCTAAACCTTGTCATCATAATAAACAAAACATGCTGGAGGGATAGGTTCCTGACCCAGAGACTCCCCAGACTCTGGAATAGATTGCCCATACATGTCAAGCAGAGTGCCTCTTTGGACCTCTTCAAGAGGAACCTTGACGATTGGATGGGAGAAAGGAAATTCACCCCAGGGATCACGTCAGTCGCCCTGCTGGACAGGGGTCCAGGAAAGTAAATAATGTGGGAAGAAATAGCCAGGGAATTGTTATGGCTAGGCTTGTATAGGCCCTAGGGCTGATAGCCTAGTACCAACCTATGAAACTATGAGTAGGAGCTCTTCTGGGAGGCCTAAGATTACTAGCTCCCCTCAGGACTGCTTCATCAAGGGGTGAGAAAAAATGGGTTGTTCAAAAGAACAATGAGCTGAAATTGCTGAAGCATGAATTTTGATTGAAGAAAAGGAAAGTCCACCATTAAGCAATCCTGCTAGGTAGTCAAGAATGAGTGAAAGAGAAGGATGAGAAGAGTCTGCTCCTTTAGCTAGCATCCAAGAGCAAAATATTTTCCATTTATCTGCATAGGATTTTCTTGTGCTAGGCCTCCTGGCCTCATGAAGAACTTCAACCACCTGTTGGGAAAGATTTAAAGTATTAGCCAGGCAGTTAAATGCAGACTTTGAAGATGAGGATGAAGAAACTTTCCCCCTCTCAGAACCAACAGATCTGGTACCAGGGGAAGATGCCAAGGCTGAGCCCTGGGAAAGGCTGCGAAGGAGGGGATACCAATGCTGCCTGGGCCAATCTGGAGCTATCAGAACAGCCTTTGGTTTTTCGTCCCTTATCTTCAGTAACACTCTGGGAAGAAGAGGCAGAGGAGGGAATGCATAAACTGAGATGTGTTCATGGGAAGGACAACGCATCCACCCTCCAAGCTTTGTTGTGGAACTCCCTGGTGCAGAAGGTTGGAAGGAGATGATTGGTGTAAGAGGAGAAAAGATCCACTTGTGGGGTGCCCCAATGATGAATGATGCGATGGAAAATGCCCCTGTCCAGTTGCCATTCGTGAGGATCCACAACATGTCTGTTCAATTGATCTGCCAAGGAGTTTAGCCTCCCTGGAAGATACTGGGCTATTAGATGTAAGTCCATGGATGCTGCTAGGGACCATAGTCTCATGCTTTGTCTGCATAAGGGGTAAGAGTGAGTCCCCCCTTGCTTGTTGATGTACCACATGACTGTGGTATTGTCTGTCCTGATCAGCAGAACCCCAGGGTAGAGTAGGTCCTTGAAAGCCAGCAAGGTCTGCTGCACTGCCATCAATTCTTCTGAGTTTATGTGCAGATGAATCTGCTGGGTGCTCCAAGTCCCCTGTATGCCCCTGCTCTCCAGATGAGCCCCCCATGCAACACCTGAGGCATCTGTGGTGACAGTCTGGCTGGCAGGCGGTGGGCGGAAAGGTAGACCCCTTGTTCTGAGAACAGGCTGCCCACACCAGAGGAACTCCATTTGTAGACAGGGAATCCGGGAAGAATCAAGTCTAAGTCCTGTGTGTGTGTGTTGACACCAAAGATTCTTGAGGTACCACTGAAGTTTTCTCATATGCAGCCTTGCATATGGGATCATCAAAATACATGAAGCCATGAACCCCATCGCTTGCAGGAATTGCCTTGCAGACAGCTGGGTCATGCTTGCCAAGTTCATGAAGTAAGCGGAAAGATCTTGCTTCTGTTGAGGGACGAATACCATCTGGGTGGCTGTATTCAGACTGGCTCCCAGGAAAACAATCTCCCTTGAAGGAACCAACTTTGACTTCTTTTCGTTGAGAGTGTAACCCAAAGAGGTGAGAATGTTCTTCACAAAATCCAAATCCTTTTCTAGTTGCTTTGGGGAGTTTGCTTGAATGAGACAGTCGTCCAGGTAAGGATAATTTTGAATGTTTCTCTGCCTGCAAAAAGCAATGGTTGGAACCAGGCACTTCGTAAAAGCTCAAGGAGCAGTAGATAAGCCAAAGGGCAATGCAGAGAATTGAAAGTGTTGCTCCCCAGCCCTGAAGCGAAGTAACTGCCTGCAACTTTCCCTTATTGGGATGTGCAGATAAGCCTCTTTAAGATCCAAAGTTACCAGCCATGAATCCTTGCCCAGCATTGGTAGTAATTGTTGAAGGGTGAGCATCTTGAATTTGGGAATCACCAGAAAAGTG
>NC_056735.1:1229482629-1229537629 GCF_019279795.1 Protopterus annectens
TGCACTAACTATATGTACAATATATACAAAATACACAATATGTACAACCCAACCCACACAACCACCTCTAACTACAGAGGGGAAGGAGGGAGGGTAAATTGGACTGCAGCAATGTGGATCTTCGAACATCTACATTTATGGTAGGTACAAAACTGTACTATGGTCTTCATCTCACATTGCTGCAGTCCTTACACTTGGGTAGAATCCCAAAGCAGAGGTAAGGGAGGATGGCTAACTACAAGGAAGCAGGAGCTGCCAAGATGCCCTGCAAAACAGCAGTGGCAAAACCAGCCCTGGATTTAGAGTAAAGTGGCAGGTGATAATGCCTAGAGAAAGTATGCACTGAACTCCAAGTAGCTGCCTCCAAAATATCCTTGGTTGCCACCCCTCAAAAAGCTGTTGAAGTGGCAGTAGCCCTAGTGGAATGAGGCCTAATCCCAGCTGGAATCTCCTTGCCATGATGGGAATAACAGAAAGCAATGCAAAACCCAATCCACTTAGAAATAGTTTGTTTTGACACAGGCTTGCCCTGAGAACTCAAAGCAAAAGAAACAAACAACTGCTGAGACTGCCTGAACCCTTTAGTTCTGTCCAAATAATATCGCAACTGCCTGTGTACATCTAAAGTGTGCAAAATCTTTTCCCCTTTATTTTGGGGATTTGCATAAAAAGTAGGCAAATGAATAGTTTGGTTTAAAGCCACACTAGAAACCACCTTAGGCATAAAGGAAGGATTAGTGCGTAATGATACCCTATCCTTATGGAAAATCAAGAAAGGCTCAACCGCCATAAGGGCCTGCAACTCAGAAAGCCTTCTTGCAGAGGTAATTGCCAACAACAAAGGAGTCTTCCATGACAAATATTTCAACTCAGAAGTAGCTGCAGGCTCAAAAGGTTGTAGAGTGAGTTTCTCCAACACAAAATTGAGATCCCAAGCAGGAGTAGGAGCTCTTAGGGGGTCTTATATTCTTTGCCCCTCTAAGAAATTGCTTGAACAAAGGATGAGAAAACAATGGTGGGTCACAATCATAGTGAGCCGAAATTGCTGCAGCATGAACCTTAATAGAAGAGAAAGACAAACCTTTGTCCAGTAACTCAGTAAGATATTGAAGAGCCACACTCAAATTAGGCTCAGAAACATCAAAATCTTTGCTGCACTCCAAAATAAAAATCTCTTCCATTTATCTGCGTACACTTTCCTTGTACTAGGCCTTCTAGCTTCCAAAATCACATTCAAAACTTGTTGTGGAAGTTGAGACCCTCTATGGTTCAAAACAGAATATGCCAGGCTGTTAGGTGAAGAGAGTGAAGTTTGACATTGAGCAAATGGCTGTCCTCCTGTGACAACAGGTGTGGAATCGAAGGCAAAGGCCATGGAGGCTTCCGTACCAGACTTCTCAGTAATGGGTACCAGTGCTGTTGAGGCCAATCTGGAGCTATTAAAATCATCCTTGGCTTGTCCTGTCTGACCTTTAGAAGTACCTTTGGGAGGAGAGGCAGAGGTGGAAAGGCATACACATGAAGATTGCTCCAAATGAAAGAAAGAGCATCCACTTTCCAAGCTGTGGGATGAAACCTTTTTGTGCAAAACTTTGGCAACTGATGGTTTAGTGGAGAAGCGAACAGATCTATGTTTGGAGTTCCCCATGACACTGTCAATTTCTGAAACACATGAGGATCCAATTTCCACTCGTGGGGATCCATAATTCGTCTGCTCAACACATCTGCTAAGGAGTTCTGTGCTCCTGGCAGAAACCTTGCCTGAAGATTGAGTTGTAAACTGAGAGCAGTCTCCCACAAAATCATTGCTTGCCTGCATAGAGGATAAGAATCGTTCCCCTTGCTTGTTGATGTACCACATGACAGTTGTGTTGTCTGTTAGAATCAACACCTGCCCTGGAAGAAGTAAATCCTTGAAAGCTATTAATGCAAACTGGACTGCTAACATCTCCTTTAGATTGATATGTAGATGTTGTAGTCTGGCAGGCCACTTGTCTTGTATCCACTTTCCATTTAGATGAGCTCCCCAAGCTTTGTCTGAGGCATCTGTCGTTAAAATCTGACTCGCCTCTGGCCGGGTCACACAGAGTCCCTTGTTTAGGTGACATTCCTGAGCCCACCACAAAAATTCCTTTTGAATGCAAGGTATTATTTGAATGACAGTGTCTAGATCCTGGCAGTGCTGTGTCCATACATTTTTGAGATACCATTGTAGCTTCCTCATATGCAGTTTGGCATTGGGAAGCACCAGAATACAAGATGCCATGAACCCTAAGGCTTGAAGGACTGTCCTTGCAGTCAGCCCGGACTGATGAGATAGGTGATGGAAGTAAAGGGATAGACTCTTTTGTTTGTCCGGGGTTAAAAAGGCCATCTGGGATGCTGTATTCAGTCTCACACCCAGAAAGCACATGTCTTGAGAGGGTACTAGACTGGACTTTATTTCGTTCACAGAACACCCTAGGCATCTTAGCACTGCTATCACATATTCCAAATGACGAAGAAGCTCTTCCCTTCCTTGAGCCAGAATCAGGCAGTCATCCAAATAAGGATAGATCTGTATTCCTTTCAGCCTGAAGAAAGCTATCACTGGAGCCAGAACTTTTGTGAACACTCTGGGCAGTAGATAAGCCAAAGGGCAATGCAGAGAACTGATAGTGAAAAGTCCCAGCTCAAAACGCAGATACTTCCTGCAACTTAGTCTGATAGGAACATGAAGGTAAGCCTCCTTGAGATCCAAAGTTACCATCCAATGATCTTTGCCCAGCAGAGGCAAAAGCTGTTGTAACATCAACATTTTGAACTTGGGAATGTCCAGATAAGTGTTGAGGATAGATAGATCCAAAATTGGTCTCCACGTGTTCCCCTTCTTTGGTACTAGGAACAGGCGAGAATAAAATCCTAGGCCCACTTCTGGCATAGGGACCGGCTGTATGGCCCCTAGTTGAAGTAACAGAGAAATTTGCTTGTGAGCCTCTATTCTTTGTTGAGGAGGAACGTCTGGCATGCCTCTGAAAGGAGGCAAGGTATGGAAATAAAACCTGTAACCTTGGTGTATGATATCCAATACCCATTTGTCTTGGGTAATTAAACTCCAATTTTCTTTGAAAAGTGCCAACCTTCCTCCCAAAGGTGCTGCCAGGCGAGAAGGCTCTGGCAGCTGAAAAGGTAGGTCATTGGGTCTGTTTACGAAAGGACTGACCCCTGCCCTCACCTGAAGACTGTGCAGGAGAACTCCCTGTTCTAGGCCTAAAGAGCCCTGAGCTCTGCCCCTACCACGTCTAGATCTACCCCTAGACTGGGAATCATAAGAAGGATCGTCCACCCTTTAGCAGGCCAATTTCTGCTAAACTTTGGAGGCTGAACCTGCAAAAATCTTTAACAGTCTGCATAGACTTAGCTTTGTCTTCCATTTTCTTTAAAACTGCCTCAACAGGAGGACCAAACAACACGTCAGATTGTAAAGGAGCATCTAAAATCCTTGTTTTAACATGTTCAGACAAATTTTGATCCCTTAGCCAGGCGTGCCTGCGAAGAACTGACCCAGTGGCAGCCACCCTAGGCGAGGCCTGTACAGTATCAAAACCACATTGCAAAGAATGCTTACCCACCTGTTCAGAAACATGTACTAAATCTTGCAACTCTTTACAATCAATACCTACTGCCAGAGCATCAACCTTAGACTTTAATTGTGAAAGGAGATAGTTTTGGTATTTCAACATGTGAAACTGGCAATTCAAAGCCCTCATAGCAAGAGTGGAAGAAGTATAAACTTTCTTTCCCCATCTATCCAAGGCCCTAGCCTCTTTGTCTGCAGGAACCGGATTCTTAACAACAGAAGCCTTAACACCTTTAGGCCCCTGGCTAACAGTTTCTGGGTCTGCCCTAGGACTCTTAAAAGATACTTATGAGCTTCAGGCACCCTGTAATACCTATCCGGCTTAACAGGAGCAGGAGGCAAAGAATCAGGATTAAGAGAAGCCTCTGTAAAAACATCTTCCACTACATCCAAAACAGGAGGTATAGCCAAAGGCCTATGCTGGGGTAAAACAAAAATTCCCTAAGCCTTTTCCTGGAATCAGAGAAGTCCTGACCTTCCCACTTAAAATGCTCCCTCATGGAATGAAGAGTTTCTGAAAAAGAAAAATCCTCAGGAGGAGAAGCAGAAGGAGTAGAATCATCCACATCAGAATCAGAATAAGGAGAGTACTCCTGCAAGTCTTCAGCCGAAGACTCTGACACATCTGAAGCCTGCTCAAAACCCCCCAGCTCAGGCTCCACCCTAGGCCTCTTATCAGGAGGGGCATAGAACCTCTAATCAAAGTAATCAAATCTTCTGCCATTTTAAGCATATGCTTCTTGGGCACAGTACCTGAAGAGCAAGGGGTAACACCAACTGAAGCTATACCTGGCCTGCCCCTGGGAGAAGCCTTAGAAACAGAAGGAGAGGGCCTAGCCACCCTAGGAAGGGAGGGGAGTATAGTAACCTGAGAAGCCCCCTCAGCTGGACTTGCCTCCTGAGAGGCCACATCTTGCAATACTAAAGTCTCACCCTGGGAACACAAAGAAACCTCCGGTGGAGCCACCGGCTCCACCGACACCTGTAAAGAACCGGTGTCCGGTACAGACGGTTCTTCCAGCCTAGGCTTAACTGCTTTGTCCTTGCGCTTCTTCGAAGAAGCGGGCGTCGGAGCATCCGACGGCATTTTATAATTGCACCGCTTCCCAAAGACTAACCTTGCACAATCCAACCTCCTCTTTATAGTGCGTTTATTAAATCTAGCACAAGAGCGACAGCCAACAACGTCGTGCTCAGGCCCTAAGCAAGGAATACACAAAGTATGATAATCTCTATGCGGTATCTGTTTCCCACAAGAAATGCAATTATTGACTTTTTCTGACATCCGGTAAATCACTGAGGCAAGAAAAACTAAAATATTCTAGCGGGTACTTAGCCAACTTTGAACTCGGTCTGAAACTTCGAAATCGAAAAATCTCAGAACGCCAACCGGCACTTGCAATGCTGCTTCTGCATCGGACCATGCGGCAAAAAAGACTGAGGATATGACGTCGGTCATGCGCATTTGTACCCTGACGTCCTGATGTCAGTCAAATGCGCCTTGACCGACGTCAGCCTTATACTTTGATATTCGGGCCGACCGAGGACAGCGGACTACCCAAGTGTAAGGACTGCAGCAATGCGAGATGAAGAACATCGCCCATGAGTCTTTGAGATAAAACTCTGCGCTTTGTACCAAAGGGTTAAAATAAAAGTCTATTAGTTCCGAGACGTACTCGGTCTTGGTCCTTTTGGAAGACACTATCTGCCTGAGTGGGGGATCTGTTTCGCTCTTGTGGATCTTGGGGATTCCAAAGAGCAGGCCTGTAGTTGGGGAGTCTACTGCCATGAAGTCGAACTCCTCGTCTGTGATTTTGCCTTGTGCTCGCAGTTTGTATAGCATGGTGTCTATGGCTGAAAACCTGCTGAGCACCTCAGATTTGCTGGTCAGGCGGTAGTTGCCTGTGTCCGATAGGACTTCCAGCATTTTTTTGTTATAGTGGGCTTTGTCCATAATGACTACCCTAAGCCCTTGTCAGCTTTTTTGATTATAATTTGGTCATTTTTGGTGAGGCTGTGTAGGGCTTTCCTTTCTTTGGGGGTTAAATTGTTGTACCTGAAAGTGGGACTATTGTTGAGTTTCTCTCTGATATTGTTTTCAACGACCTGGGAGAACACGCTGATGGTGGGGTTTAATGGTGGGTTCCAGAGACTATTTCTCCTGAGGGTCGTTGGGAGGGTGCTGTCACTGACTGTGGAGGCAGTGCTGGTTGTCGGGCCTAGCTTTGCTGAAGTTCCTCTTAACAGATGGCTTAGAAGAGCTCCTGGAACCTTCTTGAGTCTCTGGTTTTCTAAATAGAGATTTAAAGCCGACAGACTACTATGTAACATTTTAGGAACTAAGGCCTGACAAACAGAGCAGGAACAGTGGTCGTGAGGAGGCCCTAAACAGAACAAGCAAAGTTCATGACTGTCCTTAAATGGAATTTGCCTTCCACACCTACACTTGCCCTTCCTGGATGATATTAACAACAACAAGAGGCAGTAGCAACAAATTAAACCCCCTACGGTGTACTTATCTGAAACTGTAAGACGAAACCAGTGACATCCAACAGCAGACCGAACGTACGAGTCAGCCATTCCGAATGACTGCAAAAAAGTTCTGAAGATTGTACGTGCGGACGTTCCTTTTATGGCCGACTGTGTTCTGTGCCTTCCTCCTACGTCTCACGTATAAGCAGTGGGTCTGAGCTTTTATATAAAGGCCGGACGTCGGATCATTGGGCGGAATACAACCCATAGGTAAAGAATACTGCAACACTGAACAGAAGGACATCTTCTGTGACAGACTCTTGTGGACAGTCCAAGTGCCTCCTTTTATACTTTCTCTTCCTAGGAACTTCGATAGGATGCTCCATAGAAGTGTCAGAAGCGATTAGTATACCCCACTGAGTATTCTGGAGACTACTTTTGGATGGCTGTCCCAGTGGCCCAGGTGGTTGAGGCTCCAGATGCAGAGTCAAACGCAGTTAGGTAGCTGAAGTCTAAGAGGGGAAAGAAGTCTGAACTTTTGGAACAGAAAAAGCTCTCTCCACTACCTCAAAAGCAGAATGCCTTGGAGATAAAGGATAAGAGAGAGAAAATACATTATATTTTTAATTATATTTGGTAAAGTACAATAAAGGGAGGACAGCAGCAATGATAATCAAGAAATATTCAAGTAAGGTATACTATTTTTAGTAGTAAAAGAGAAAGGAAGAATGTACGGGAAAGAGAATAGCACTAAAGAGGCTGAAATATTTTTAAGGCTATAAAGACATTCAAGTAATAAAGCTGTAATTCACAAAGAAGCTGCTACACTCTTCAGTATACAGTGACCATGTCTGTATACTAAGGCAGCAAATGCGATCTGAGGTCATGTTAAGGTGACTAGGGCATTATGGATAAGGCAGGAGCTGGAGAGTTTCAGTGTTCCATGAGCTGGAAGAAACGGCAGACTCCGATCCAAGGAACAGATCCAAACCCAACAGATGAGGAATTAATAAAAATGACATCATTAGATCTATCTCCACTGCTGCATACTGAATAAAAAAAGTTTAGAATAGCTGGAAAAGGTGCTTGCAAAGGATCTAATGGTCTCTGGAAAGGCCAAAAGAAATTTTTCAATTTGCTCTTGTACACCTTCTTAGCAGAATCTTTTTGAGAGGATATGAAGATGTGTGTCAGACTAGGGAAGGAAGCCTGGACGGTCTAGCCATTTTTAGAAGTGGAGAAACTACGGGGTCAATTTGAGGATCTGAATGTCTGCATGAGTTATCCCTGATGGATGAGACTGGAGATTATGGGCTGGATTCAATACCAAAGGGTGGTACACTAGGGTAAGGCCACAAGAAGGGAAACCATACTTGTCGAGGCCAGAACACGGCAAATTAAGATTATTTTGCTCTTCCAGTGAAATGACTTCTGAAGAAATCTGGGAATTAAAGGTGTATGAAAAAATACGTGCAAGAGCACAGGGCCCAATCATGAGTGAGGGAGTCTCTCAGTGACTCCCCCTCTGGGGGATCAGAGTGAAGTACCTAGATATACGCAGCATGGCTAGCACCACTGACAAAAAACAGTTTTTGCTACTACAGGGTTGAAAGACCACTAATGAGGGAATAAGACGAACTTGCTCAGTTTGTCAGCTAACACACTGGACTTCTCTGGGATACGCATTGCCAAAAGGAATTGGTCGGAAGAGATCGGCCATCACCAAATTCTTAAAAGCTTCTGAACACAGGGGAAAAGTATGTGGTTCCCCCTGTTCAATGATGTACCAGACTATCAACACAGTCTGTAAATGGCAATCATCCCTGGAGGGAAAGCATCTTGAAATGCCTGCACCGCTAATAGGACTGCGCTCATTTCAAAGACACTGATGTGAAGACTAACCTCCAATTGAGACCAAGTGAATTGGACTTTCCTTCCCAAACAGCTGGGAGGCATCCATAGTCACTGTGGCTGTGGGTGGTCGAAGAATAAAAGGGTGACCTTGAGGAAGAAAGAAGTTATGTACTCACCATAACGTTCCATCTGAGTAGGTACTTCATTTGTCTGCAACCTATGGGTATCAGATCTGACCTCGGATCCGAGCCGGCAGCTTCACAAGCTAAAAGATCAGAGCTCCTAGCTCCTCCCCCCTACCCATAATCCCCTGCTGCCTACTGTATTACCTCAGATCGAGTTTGCTCAGTCCTAAACAATTCACACCCTCGACAGAGGAACAAACCCTGCTTCATCTCATGAAAGGACATTTTGCAGATGGCCAGTTATCCCGATATGGTTAGGGGGAATGGAGGGGGGGTTGGTTGCAGACAAATGAAGTACCTACTCAGATGGAATGTTATGGCGAGTACATAACTTCTTTATCTGAAGTAGTTACTTCATTTGTTCTGCAACCTGTGGGACAGAGTCCCCAGCTACCTGTAGAAAGCAACCCTGGGTGGCCTTACGGAAGAATATTCCGAAGCACCGCGGAGCCAAAGGAAGCCCTACTCCTCGAAATCATATCCAATTTATAATGGGAGATGAACGTGTGAGAAGTGGACCAAGTAGCTGCTGAACATATGTCGTCCAGAGGAACCCTGGACCAGAAAGCTGCTGATGAAGCAATGGATCGGGTTGAGTGAGCGTGAATTCCCGTAGGAACTGATTTACCTGAGGACATATACGTGTGGATTATGCACTGGAAAATCCAATTTGCCAGAGTTACCTTAGAAATTGCCTTTCCCATAGCTGATTTGGCAAAGGACACAAACAACTGGTCAGACTTGCGAAAATCCTTAGTTCTGTGCAGGTAGAAACGTAATTGCCTGTGTACGTCCAGTTTGTGCAATGTGTATTCCCCTTTGTTCTTAAAATTTGGAAAAAATACTGGTAAGTTGATTGGTTAATATTTGACTCTGAAGCCACCTTTGGTAGGAAAGACGGGTTAGTCCTGAGAGACACTCTATCCTTGTGAAAGATGAGGTAGGGGGGTTTCATGCACAGGGCTTGAAGTTCTGAGACCCTCCTGGCTGATGTGATAACCACTAAAAAGGCTGTTTTCCAAGACAAGAATTTTAATGGAACCGAAGAGGCAGGCTCAAAGGGTGGACTTGTCAAAGCTTGTAGTACTAAAGTTAAGTCCCACGGGGGAGCTACAGATTTCACCGGTGGTTTCAAAAGAAAAATTCCCCTCAGGAAGGTTTTACATATCTTTGAGGATGCTACTGACCCCAGTCCATCCCCCACATGAAAGTGGGAAATGGCTGCTAACTGCACCTTAACTGTGGAAGCGCTAGCTCCTTTCTGAAAGATTAGCGACAAGAAATCCAGAATTGTTGGAATAGGAACTGTAAAGGGGATCCAGGCCCTTGCGTTCGGCCCAAATGGAAAAGCGTTTCCATTTACTATTGTAATTTTTTCTGGTAGCAGGTTTATGGGCCGCCACCAGAATGGCCTTCACTGGTGATGAGATACCGGGAGTCCTAGCCATCAGAGGAACTGGATCAACCAAGCAGTCAGCTTGAGGTTTAGCAAGTTCGGGGTTTGGCATCCCGCAGGATGCGATTTCAAATCTGGAATGGGATCCAGAATCCATGGAGGAACAACACTGTGAGACCGTAGGTAAGGAAACCAGATCTGACGAGGCCAGAATGGGGCTATGAGGATCACTCTGCTCCCCAACCGACGTGCTTTCTGAATGAACTTCACCATAAGCGGAAGAGGGGGGTAAGCATAAAGAAGACCGGGTGGCCAAGCATGTACTAGAGCGTCTCTTGGGGTTTCCCCTGAAGGGGGAAGTATTGCGAAGTACTCGCTGCACTTTGTGTTTGACGGAGAGGCGAAAAGATCGCAGCGAGGCCAACCCCATGCACAGAAGATTTGCTTCACAACTGAAGGATTGAGAGACCACTCGTACGGGGTGAGAATCACCCGACTCAGTCTGTCCGCCAAAATGTTGGACCGACCTGGAATGTGCGTTGCTATCAGAAAGCGGTTGGTGGATATCGCCCATTCCCATACTCTCATAGCCTCTCGGCAGAGGAGATAAGACCTGGTTCCTCCTCGTTTGTTTATGTACCAGACTACCGCCATGTTGTCTGTCTGGATCGCAATAGTCCCTAGAGGGAGAAGTGCGTGGAGAGCTTGCAACGCCAAAAGCACCACCCTCATCTCTAGGACACTGATATGCAAAGCGGTCTCTATGGGGGTCCACGTGCCTTGGACAGTTCTGCCCGAACAATGCCCCCCCCCACCCGAGGCGAGAAGCATCCATGGTCAACGTGGCTTGGGGTGGGGGAATTACAAAAGGTTTCCATTCCTGCAGCTCCCGCGAGCGAAGCCATCAAAGGAGGGAGTCCCTGCAAACTCTGCTCAGTGAAATCGAGGTGTTCAGCGGGTGATGAACCAACGACCATTGAACCTGAAGAGTCCACTGTAAGATCCTCATCCGGAGGCGTGCGTGAAGAGATAGCCCAATGGCAGCTGCCATCGACCCCAGTGCCCTCAGGACTAACTCCACCGCAGGAGCTGTGCTTCGAAGAAGGACTAAGATCTGATGTGAGAGTCTGTTCAGTCTGTCCGGAGTTAGTAGGGCTCGACAAATGCGCGTGTTCAACTTGGCCCCTATAAACTCCAAGACCTGTACTGGCTGAAGGGAGGACTTTTGAAGGTTCACTGATATGCCCAACTTCTGGGCTAGAGTTAGAGTGTAATCCCTTGCAACGCCGAGTTGATGCCTGCTGGGGTTGACGAGGAGCCAGTCGTCCAGATATGGAAAGGCCTGAATTCCCTGGAGTCTCAGTTGGGCTGCGACCACTGCCATGACCTTGGTGAACACCCTGGGGGCTGAGGTGAGGCCAAACGGGAGAACCCTGAATTGATAATGACTGTCTCCTAGCCGGAAGCAGAGAAACCTCCTGGATCGTCGGTCCATCAGAATGTGGTAGTACACATCCTGGAGGTCTATGGAGCACATCCAGTCGTTCTCCCGAAGAAGGGGGAGAATAGCCTGAAGAGTGACCATCCGGAACTTTTCCTTGGGGACGAACAGGTTCAGAGCAGAGAGATCTAGAATCGGTCTTAAATCCCCCGTCTTCTTTGGCACTAAAAAGAACCTGTAGTAGTAGCCCGATCCGGACTGGTCTGGGGGGACGGGCTGAATGGCTCTTTTTTCTAGCAGCTTTGACACTTCTTAGGCTGCGGCCTCCCTTTGATCGGGTGGGACATCGGGGAGGCGCCTGACTTTGGGGGGTAGGTGAATGAAGGGAATGGAGTAACCTCTGGATATGATTCGGAGCACCCATCGATCTGTCGTGATGGACTCCCAATTTGACAGATGCTCCAATAAACGGCCCCCGACTGCCTCCAGAGAGGGACAGCTGGGTAAGCCCTCAGGGCTGTTGCGCGGACCTATCCGAGAAAGGTTCCCTAGACCCGAAGTTACGTGGCCCCCCTCTGCCTCTGGGCTGGCGTCCGCCTTGTCGTCCTCTGCCTCTAGAGGACGAGGGGTCCGAAGCCGGGTGGGACTGCTGAGACTTGCGGAACCACAACTTCTTTTGTCCCCTCTGATTCCTAGAAAAGGATCTTTGGGGATTCGAGAAGCGGACCCCAACGGCAGACCGCGTCTTCCCATCCTTCTCGCTTTGGACCAGCGTCTCGCGTACGGTCTTGCCAAAAAGCGAAGATCCGTCAAAGGGCGCATTCGCGAAGGATGCCTTGAAGGGATCCGAAAAATCGCAAAGGCGGAGCCAAGCATGACACCGCAGGACGACCCCGGCTCCACTCGCCCTAGCGGCTCCCTCAGTAGCATGAGAGAGTAACCACATGGATGTGTTAGAGATGGACTTTAGAGTGGCCATACAAGTCGCAAATGTGCCCTTATCCGCGACCGTCATGGACTCTGGGGGGGGGGGGGTGCAGCGTATTCCTTAATTAGGTCTCTCTGTAGCCTGATAGTGTGTGCCATATAGTTCAGCGCCCTTATAGAGAAGGTTGCTGAAGCAAACATCTGCTTCCCAATGCGGTTCATGGCTCGAGATTCCTTATCCGGAGGATGGACCGCGGAACTCTCCTGTGCGAGTTCCTTCTTCGTGGCAGCCGCCACCAGCTTGGCATCAACAGGGGACCTCTTAGCCCAGGACTGCCTATCTGCGGGGGGGCTAAGAACTTTGTCAGGATGTCTGGGGATTGGCTCCACGGTGTCGGGTTCTTTCCACGCCCTGGTGGTAATTAAGTCCACCAGGGGGTCAGCCGGGGGGGGTGGACATCCAGGAGGTAGACGGGCCCACCTCAAACGCCTCCAGGAACACCGATTCGTCCGAGGAAGGTTTTTGGGCAGACCACCCCCTTCTAACACGCAACATTTCCATGATGTCTCCAAAGGAGACATCTTCGGGGGGTGATCTTGGGGAACCCTTCCCCTTCATCCAAATCTGTGTCCATGGTGATGGACTCAGGGGAGTCCAGGTGCCTCCTTTTACACTGCCGTTTGCGAGGCACCTCCTCGGTGGGGCTGTCCGAGGAGGGCTCGCCCACGGGGTCCTGTTTCTCCAAGGGAACTAACTGGAGGGTTTGAGCAGGCTGTCCCATAGGATGGATGATGGAGGATAGACCCGCATGCATAGGGGGAGCGGGAGGATCCGGGGCCCGGACCGGGGATCTGGAAGACCTCGACAGGACCCTCTCCACTACCTTAAAAACCGAAGGAGAACTACTTTCCCCAGGCTCCGAAAGTAGTCTCCTCGGCTCCGAAGCAGGGATCGGAGTCGGAGCAGAAGCAGTCGGATCCGAGAGAGAGGTGTGCTCCGACCTACACTGCACCGGAGATACACCAATCCCCACGGATCCGATGCTTGGCCCTCGGCCCCGAGAGCTAGGATCCAACACGCTCGAAGGCAAGGTCGGCGTCGAAGCTACCGGAGCCGACGAAACCTCGGCTCCGAAAGGGCTCGGATCCGATGACTCCAAAACCCTAAACCGGGTCGGAGAAGGAGTGATCTGAGCAAAGAGAGGGGGGCTGTGCTCCCCCCTTGAGGGGGGGGGGAGGCAAGAGCACCCCCATCTGCATTTGGGTCTGCAGGAATCGACACATCATCCTATCCATGTCCGCGTCGGTAAGGCTCCTGGTTGACCTAGAAGTCGTCGTTGAGGCGGGCCGGGAGCACCGCCTCAACGACCTTGAAGGAGACCGGAACTCCTCCTCCGGCAAGAAGCCAGGTGAACGGAGCCGAGAGGGGGAGGATCCGGGGACCTTCGAGGGAGAGCTGGTAACTTTCGAAGGGGGGGCTGAGGGGTGAGCCTCAGCCCGCCTTTTGTGAGACCTGTGCTTATCTTTCTCCTTGTGCCCTTTTTCCTTGGAGAAAGAAGCACTAGAGTCCCCCGAACTCTACATAGCAGGGGGAGTTTGAGTCCCAGGCAGAGCGGGGGGAACTGAAGGCGCCAGGGCTACGATAGTAGCCTGAGCCTTCGAAGGGGAGGAAGAAGAAGCAGAATCCTGGGGAAGTAGGCACGCCAGGATCAGCTTGTTCTTCCTGTCCCTAATTGCCCGAGGATTAAAGGCTGCACAGATTTGGCAAGCCGTTGATAAATGGGCCACCCCCAGGCACAAGACACACTGAGTGTGGCCATCAGCTGGGGAGAGCTCATGGCCACACTCAGTGCACTTGGAAAAAATGGCTTTGGGCCCTTCCGCCATTACACAAGCACACACACACACACACACACACACACACACACACACACACACACACACACACACACACACACACACACACACACACCCAAACACTAAGGGGGAGGGGAAGAAACTAAACTAACGACCACGAGAAAACAACAGAAGGGGGGCTAACACTGTATCTCTAAAGGAAAATTAACACTAACAAACTAAATCTAATTTAACGAAATTTTCTCTAGGAGAAAAAAGCTGAAACGACCTCACCAAGCTTAAGGAGCTCTTCACAAATAGCTGTCTTCAGCCGCGGCAAACTCGATCTGAGGTAATACAGTAGGCAGCAGGGGATTATGGGTAGGGGAGGAGCTAGGAGCTCAGATCTTTTAGCTTGTGAAGCTGCTGGCTCGGATCTGAGGTTGGATCCGATACCCACAGGTTGCAGAACAAATTAAGTAACTACTTCAGATCTTCTTTTGCAGTGATTCACCAAGGTACGTGTTCCCTGCAACAGGCCATGTGTTCCCTGAAAATCTCTGTAATTCGTATCCGTGAGAACAGGGAGACGTTATCTTATTGTCCATTGCAGTACCTTCATATAACACCTTGCTAGAGATGCTAGAGTTATGGAAGCTGTCACAAGTCCAAGGAGTTGCAATACCAACCTTGCTGGTGGAGAAGGGAGAGAGAGGATGTGGGATGTTTGACTCTGTAAAGTCTTTACTCTTGTCTGTGTTAAGCTTGCAAGCTGCATCACCATATGGAGATGAGCACAAATAAATTCCAAGACCTGAGTGTGGAAGAGCTGAGACTTATTATAGTTCATAGTTCAGTGTGATGCCCATTTGAAGACATAGTTGGAGTAAGTAGTCTCTGGCTTAAATCAGTAGAGGCTTGGTGGGGGCCAAGAGAATCCAGTTGTTGAGATATGCAGACATCCAGAATCCTAGCAGTCACAAGCGAGCTTCGACTACTGCCATGCACTAACACCCTGGGGGCTGTGATGAGGCCACAGGGCAGGGCCTTGAACTGGTAATAACTGCCTCCCAGCCAGAAGTGTAGATATCTCCGGGATTGGCCTGTCTCAGCATTCTAAAGCTTTATCAAGCACATCCAATTGTCCTTCCAGAACAGCAGTAGAATGGACTGAATTGTAACCATTTGGAAATTTGAGCATTTCAAAAAACTGATTAAAATTGCTGAGATTCAAAATGTTGTCTCAGATCCCTGATTTCTATGGCACCTAGAGTAAGTTCCAAATGCTTGTTGGTCTGGCGAGACCGTTTGGAAGACTCTTTCGGCCAGCAGTTTTTCTATTTCCGTTGCTGCTGCTTTTCTCTGGCTGAGTGGAATGACTGGATTCTTGTGGGCTGAATGGGAAAGGATATACAGTAACCTCTGAATATGATCCTCTGCACCAAAATATCTTTGGTGATGACTATCCAGGCTTCCAGGTGCAGGGATAAGTGCCCCCTGACTACTTCCAGACTGCAACAGTCATGCAACCTTTCAAAAGTGCTAGAAGGGCTTCTCAGAGAAAGGACCTCTGAAGCCCTGGTTTTGCAGGCCTCCATTGCCATTTGGGTGATGTCTACTATTAGAGAGAACCCCTCTCTGCTGCGGGGGAATCTTTCCCCACAGAAGTCCTGGGAAGAGCCTTGCGACTTATGGAACTCCATCTTCCTATCTGCTTGTGAAATGGTCCTTTGAGGGGTAGAGAAACATATCCCTAACCACAGATAATGTCTTTCCATCTCATTGAACTCTAGACATAGTTTCTATCACCTAGGGCTGAATAAGGTGGCTCCATCAAAGGAAGCACTGAAGAATGACAACTTGAAAGGCTCCGTAAAATCAGTGAAGAGCATCCAAACGTTAAGTCTCACATCAATTCCTGAACCTGCGGCTCTTCAAACCTCACAACAAAGCAAAAGAAAACAACTTTATAGAATAATTTGACAAGGACTGTAGTGTGGCCAGTTTAGAAGAAACGGTCTTCTTGCCCTCTGCAGACATGGACTGCAAGATGGCATAGGAAAACTCCTTGATCAAGTCTCTCTGAAATCTCGTAACATGTTCCAAACAGTTCAGCGATCTGACTGCAAAGGTGACTGATGCATAAACACACTTCTCATACCTGTCAAACACCCTGGATTCTGTTTGGGGGATGGACAGAAGAGCTCTGCTCGGCAAACTCACTCTTGGTGGCTGCTGCTACCACCGTAGCACCTACTGGGGGACACTTGCTCCCATGGACTCAATTCTTGGGAACAACAAGGTATTTATCCAGCCTCTTGGGAATAGGGTCTACGACATCCAGATCTTTCCAAGACTAGAGGGAGAGGACATCTATCATTTTGTCCTACTTGTGGGACTACCCAAGACCTAACTGAGCAATCTCTAAAAGCCTCGAGAAACAGTGACTCTTTATGGGAGTGGAGTCAGAAGACCAATCACCTTTCTACCTCAAAAGTTCAGCTATTTCACTGAAGGAGACATCCTCAAGGGGTGATCTGGGGGACTTTTCCCCTTCATCGAAGTTGGTGTCTTTTCAAGGATTCCTGTGGGGAATCTAAGTATCTCCTTTTGCATTTATGCTTTCAAGGTGGCTCCCCAGTGGGATGCTCCAGGAAGGACTTGGAAGTGTGAGCACAGTCCTGAATGAGGACCTTTACCAGTCCAGAACAAGCTGGCTACTCTAATGGGACAGGATGAGGAGACTCTGGGGATCAAAGTAGACAGCTGTGAAGGGGGGGGGGTGGACCTGAGGGGAGCAAGTATGCCTTTGCCCATACAGGTGGAAAATGCACTTCAAAGGTAGAAGCCATGAGAGAAGCAAGGGCTGAAGTGGCAGGGGCCAAAGACACCATCCCAGGATGGCTTACAGCATCACCATTAGCCTGCCTCCATGCAGAGGTTAGAGCCAGGCTTTCAGTGCCAAGGCACCAACAGGAAGAGACAGCTCTGAAAGCATCAAAGTTGACCCCAGCCCATTGGATCCGGAGTCAGTGCTTTGGCTCTGAGATCTCTCCAGCTCTGACAAGACTGAAGCTGAGTGGATCAGAAATGTAGTCAGAATTGTCGAAGGCAAGGCCTTTGGATCAGACACAAAATCAGAGCTGTCTTGTCATAAGGCTCCAAAACCACAGGTTGGATCGGAGCAGAAGTCAACAGCTGGGTCTGGGCTGGTGACAGGCACACAGGTCTGATGGGGAATGGAGACAGTAAAACTCCAGGTTGAATCTGGTCCTGGAGAAACTTCCTTATCAATTTGCCCATATGCTTCAGTTAGGCTCCAAGGTGACCTGAAGGATGAAGAGGTTCAGGGTGGCCTGGAAGCCCTCCGAGGGGTGTCTTGTAAGAAAGAATGGATCCTGGAAGGTATTAGCTCCAGAGCGAAACTAGAGGTGCTGCGGAACGGAGAGATTTAGATTTGGTTCTTGCTGGATCCAAGGTATCAGACGGATCTGATGGCGTGGAAACTTTCAAGCAAAGCTGAACGCGAAACGGAGACAGAATAATGATTGGGGATCACTTCTTGGACTCTTTGTCCTTAACAGATGAATCCCCTTGGGTCATCTCAGAAGATTTGTTTTTAGAAGACGCGGGAGCTCCAGCTAAGAAAAAAGAAATAGTCAACAGTAGCAACCCTTTCAGCACCAGCTTGTTCTGGCACTCAACCAGCGACTGATGATTAAATCCTGCACAGATTTCACATTTTACCTTGAGGCGTGCCAGATCACAGCAATAAATGCATTCCTGGTGGGCTTCTGAATTGGGGATTTTATGCCCAGAGGAAGAACCATTTTTAAAACCAGTAGGCTTGAAGGCCATATTGAAAAAATACACTGAGAAAGGAAGGCAGTCAAATAGTACACCAACAATGGTACAAAAATGTATCCACAAAGTACAGTTTTGTACCAACCATAAATGTAGATGTTCGAGTGTCTTCAGCGCTGCAGTCATTACACTTGGGTTATCCTGCCGTCAAGCGGTCCCCGCAGTCAGCCAGAGTTCCTAAGTCTTGGTCCGGCGTCGGTTGCTGTCGCTTCTTCCCTGACGTCAGTGCGCCAGGGGTATATAAGATGCAGCCGACGCTATTTTCTTCAGTTTTTCGTGCCCCAGATGTCAGGTGCCCCCAGAAAGGTAGGCAATACATATTGCTAATAAAACATACAATAAAGGTAAAAAAACAAAACAAAACCTTCAGTAACCAGCAAATACACCACACAGGTAGTATAGGGTTGAAAGGTATAGATAAGTCCCAGCTAAAAAAGAGGGGATGGCGGGTGGGTAACCTGGATAGACACTCGAACATCTACATTTATGGTAGGTACAAAACTGTACTATGTTCATCGTGTTTCACTGCTGCAGTCATTACACTTGGGTTGAATCCCAAAGCTGAGTCAGGGTGGCTGGTTCTATAGAGGATTTGGGGTGGCTATGAGGCCCTGCAGCACTGCAGTGGCAAAGCCAGCTCTGGATCTAGAATAAAGAGGCAAGTGGTAATGCTTGGTAAAGGTGTGCACTGAACTCCAAGTTGCAGCTTCCAAGATATCTTTGGTACGTACTCCTCTAAGGTAAGCAGTAGAAGTGGCTGCTGCCCTCGTGGAATGTGGTCTAATGTTACTAGGTACAGGTTTCCCATGCTGTGTGTAGCAGAACCGGATACAGTGTCCTATCCACTTTGAAATGGTCTGCCTTGAAATAGCCTTTCCCAGTGATCCTGCAGCATATGCTACAAACAATTGCTCAGTTTTTCTGAAAGCTTTTGTTTTGTCCAAGTAGAAGTGTAACTGTCTGTGTATGTCCAAGGAATGCAGAAGTCTCTCCCCTTTATTCTGGGAATTTGGATAAAAAGTTGGCAAGTGAATAGTTTGGTTAAGAGCCACACTGGACACCACCTTAGGCATAAAAGAAGGGTTTGTTCTTAGAGAAACCCTGTCTTGATGAAAAATGATGAAAGGCTCCACTGCCTTTAGTGCCTGTAACTCTGAGACTCTTCGTGCTGAGGTTATTGCCAGAAGCAGAGCAGTTTTCCATGATACATATTTTAATTCTGCTGAATTGGCTGGCTCAAAAGGGGGTAAAAGTGAGTTTTTCCTAGACAAAATTGAAATCCCAAGTTGGTGTTGGTGCTCTCCGGGACGGTCTTATGTTTTTAGCCCCTCTGAGGTACTGTTTTAGCAATGGATGAGAGAAAATAGGAGGATCTGTGTTGTACTGAGCCGAGATGGCAGAGGCGTGGATCTTAATGGATGACAAGGATAGTCCTTTGTCCAGCATCTCAGTTAAGTATTGCAGGAATGCAGAAGTCTCTCCCCTTTATTCTGGGGAATATTTGGGACAAGAGGGTCAAAGCTTTGAGCCTGGTTCCAGGCACAGAATCTCTTCCACTTTTCCGAATAACATTTCCTGGTGCTAGGCCTCCTGGCCTCCAAAATGACATCCATAACAGCTTTAGAGAAGTGTTGTCTGCTTGATTAATGAATCTGCCATGCAGCCAGGTTTAAGGTTTTGAGCTGACTGTGCAGGATCTGATTGTTTTGTTGAGTCGGAAGGTGCGGAATTTGAGGTAAAATCCATGGTGGGCCTTGAGCTAAGTTATTTAAGACTGGGTATCAGTGCCGGTGTGGCCAGTCTGGGGCAATCGGGATCATCTGTGGTTTTTCTTGCCTGGCTTTTAGGAGTACTTTTGAAAGGAGAGGCAGTGGTGGGAAGGCATAAACTTTTAGGCTTTTCCAGCTGAACGAGAGAGCATCCACTTTCCATGCTTGTGTGTGACAAGTCCTTTGTGCAGAATTTTGTAGTTCACAATTCAGTGGGGAGGCAAAAAGATCTATGTCTGGGCACCCCCATTTTTGCGTTATCATGCTGAATACTTGTGGATTTAATTTCCACTCGTGTGGATCCATGATGTTTCTGCTTAAGTCGTCTGCCAGAGTATTTTTCTTTCATGGCAGGAATTGTGCTTGCAGATGAACTTGATAGGTTAGAGCTGTGTTCCACAAGGTCATGGCTTGTCTGCATAGGGGGTAGGAATGAGTGCCCCCTTGCTTACGTACCACATAACTGTGGTGTTGTCCGTCTTTAGTAATAGTTGTCCTGGATGCAGAAGGTCCTTGAAAGCTGTTGGGGCATTTTGTACAGCCAACATCTCTTTTTGATTGATGTGAAGATGCATTTGGTCTGCGGTCCACTTGCCCTGAATACATTTTCCTGCCATGTGTGTTCCCCAGGCATAATCCGAAGCATCTGTTGTTAATGTCTGCCTGGCTGTGGGTAAAGTGAAAGGCTGTCCCTTGTTGAGGTGACATGCCTGTGCCCACCATCGAAACTCCTGTTGTAGGCAGGGAATTAGTGGTATTACTGCTTCCAAACTGTGACAGTGTTGAGTCCAAACACTTTTTAGGTACCATTGTAATTTCCTCATATGCAGTCTGGCATATGGAATTAGTAGTATGCAGGATGCCATGAATCCTAAGGCCTGCAGAATATTTCTTGCAGGGAGTTGGGTCTTTGTTGCCATCAATTGAAAATACTGAGTCAGTTGTCCTTGCTTGTCTGGCATGAGATAAGCCATCTGGGCCGTTGTATTTAAGCTGGCACCCAGGAATATTACCTCTTGTGAGGGCACTAGTTTTGACTTCTTTTTGTTTACTGTGTACCCTAGGCAAATTAGCAACTTTTTTACAAACGCCAGATGCTTTAGAAGAATGTCCTTGCTCTCTGCTTAAATAAGGCAGTCGTCCAGGTACGGATATATTTGAATTCCTTTTTGTCTGCAAAATGCAATTACTGTTGCCAGGCATTTTGTGAAGACCCTGGGCGCAGTAGATAAGCCAAAGGGCAGTGCAGAGAAAGTACAGTTTGGTACCTACCATAAATGTAGATGTTCGAGTGTAAACACTGCTGCAGTTATTACACTTGAGTTATCCTGCCATCAGGCAGTCCCGCAGTCAGCCAGAGTTCCAAAGTCTTGGTCGGGCGTCGGTTGCTGTCACCTCCTCCCTGACGTCAGTGCGACAGGGGTATATAAGATGCAGCCGACGCCATTTTCTTCAGTTTTTCTTGCCACAGATGTCAGCTGCCCCCAAATAGATAGGCAATACAAATTTCTAGTAAACAATACAAAAGAAAAGCAAACAACCATTTTTAGTTACCAGAAAATACTCTCCATAGGTAATAAAGGGTATATGCCCTAGGTAAATACCAGAAAGTAAGAGGGGAAGGAGGGAGGGTAACCTGGACTGCAGCAGTGTTTACACTCGAACATCTACATTTATGGTAGGTACAAAACTGCACTATGTTCATTGTGTTACACTGCTGCAGTCATTACATTTGGATGGAATCCCAAAGCTGAGGTAGGGAGGCTGGATCTACAAGGCATTAGGGGTGGCTATAAGGCCCTGCAGTACAGCAGTGGCGAAGCCAGCTCTGGATTTGGAGTATAAAGGCAAATGGTAATGTTTGGTGAAGGTATGCACAGAACTCCATGTTGCTGCTTCCAAAATATCCTTGGTAGGTACTCCTCTGAGGTAGGCAGTTGAAGTGGCTGTTGCCTCGGTGGAGTGAAATCTAATGCTGCTAGGTACAGGTTTCCCATGATGGGTATAGCAGAAACGTATACAGTGTCCTATCCATTTTGAAATAGTCTGTTTGAAATGGCTTTTCCCTGTGCTCCTGCAGCGTATGCTACCAATAATTGCTCAGATTTTCTGAAAGCTTTGGTTTTGTCCAAGTAGAAGCATAACTGTCTGTGAATGTCCAAAGAATGTAGTAGTCTCTCCCCTTTGTTCTGCGGTTTTGAATAAAAAGTTGGCAAGTGAATAGTCTGGTTTAGAGCCACACTTGGCATAAACGTAGGGTTGGTAATTAAAGACACCCTGTCCTGGTGGAAGATGAGGAAAGGTTCCACTGCCATTAGTGCCTGTAATTCTGAAACTCTTTGTGCTGATGTTATTGCCAGTAGCAGAGCAGTTTTCCAAGAGATGTATTTTAATTCTGCTGTGTTAGCTGGCTCAAAAGGAGGTAAAGTTAATTTTTCCAAAACAAAATTCAGGTCCCAAGTAGGTGTTGGTGCTCTATGGGGCGGTCTTATGTTTTTAGCCCCTCTGAGGTACTGTTTGAGCAAAGGATTAGAAAAAATTGGAGGATCCGTGTTGTAATGAGCAGAGATAGCGGAGGCGTGGATCTTGATGGATGAAAAAGAGAGGCCCTTGTCCAGCATCTCAGTTAAGTATTACAGTATCTGAAGTCTGAGGAATGTTTGGGACTAGAGGGTCAAGGCTGTGCGCTTGGTTCCAGGCACAGAATCTCTACCATTTATCCGAATAAGCTTTCCTGGTGCTAGGCCTTCTGGCCTCCAGAATGACATCCATAACAGCTTTGGAGAGAGACATTGCTCGCTTAAGTAAGGAATTTTCCATGCAGCTAGATTTAAGGTCTTTAGCTGGCTGTGAAGTATCGAATTGTTGTGCTGAGTCAGCAAGTGTGGAATTTGTGGTAAAATCCAGGGTGGTTCTTGTGTCAAGTTCTTTAAGATTGGGTATTAGTGCTGGCGTGGCCAGTCTGGTGCAATCAATATCATTTTTGGCTCTTCCTGCCTGGCTTTTATGAGTACCTTTGGAAGGAGAGGTAAAGGGGGGCAAGCGTACACTTGTAGTTTTTTTCCAGCCGAATGAGAGGGCATCCACTTTCCATGCTTGTGGATGGTAGCTCCTTGTGCAGAATTTCTGTAATTGGCAGTTCTTTGGGGTAGCAAACAGATCTATGTCCGGGCTCCACCATTTTTGTGTTATCATTCTGAATATTTGTGGGTTCAGTTCCCATTCATGTGGGTCCATAATGTTTCTGCTTAGGTCGTCTGCCAGTGTGTTTTTCTCTCCTGGCAGGAATTATGCTTGTAGATGAACTTGGTAGTTTAGAGCTGTGTTCCACAAGGTCATGGCTTGTCTGCAGAGGGGGTAGGAGTGTGTGCCCCCTTGCTTGTTTGTGTACCACATAACTGTGGTGTTGTCTGTCTTTAATAGTAATTGTCCTGGATGCAGTAGGTCCTTGAAAGTTATAATAGCATTTTGTACAGCTAGCATCTCTTTTTGATTGATGTGGAGCTGTCTTTGCTCTGTGGGCCACTCGCCCTGGATACATTTTCCTGCCATGTGGGCTCCCCAGGCGTAATCCGATGCATCTGTTGTCAGTGCTTGCCTGGCTGTGGGTTGAGTGAAAGGCTGTCCCTTGTTGAGGTGATAAGCTTGTGCCCACCATCAAAACTCCTGTTGTAGGCAAGGAATTAGTGGTATAACTGTTTCCAAATTTGACAGTGTTGAGACCATACACTCTTTAGGTAGCATTGTAGTTTCCTCATATGCAGTCTGGCATATGGAATTAGTAGTATGCAATATGCCATGTAGTCCAAGGCCTGCAGAATTTTTCTTGCAGGGAGTTGGGTCTTTGTTACCATTAACTGAAAATACTGAGTAAGTTGTCCTTGCTTGTCTGGCGTGAGATAAGCCATCTGGGCCGTTGTGTTCAAGCTGGCTCCCAGGAATATTATCTGTTGTGAGGGCACTAGTTTTGATTTCTTTTCGTTTACTGTGTACCCCAGGCAACTTAATAACTTTTTTACATACGCCAGATGTTTTAGTAGAATGTCTTTGCTCTCTGCTTGAATCAGTCAGTCGTCCAGGTATGGATAAATTTGAATTCCTTTTTGCCTGCAAAATGCAATTACTGGTGCCAGGCACTTTGTGAAGACCCTGGCTGCAGTAGATAAGCCAAAGGGCAGTGCAGAGAATTGATAGCGCACTGAACCAGCTAGAAATCTGAGGTATCTTCTGCAATTTTGTCTGATAGGGACATGCAGGTATGCCTCTTTGAGGTCCAAAGTCACGAGCCAAGCTTACTTGCCCAGCATGGGAAGAAGCTGCTGTAGTGTCAACATCTTGAATTTCGGAACATCCTGGTAAGTGTTTAGTGTAGAAAGGTCCAGAATGGGTCTCCAGGCTTTGTCCTTTCTGGGAACTAGAAAGAGTCTTGAGTAAAATCCTTGTCCTTGTTCCTGTGGTGGTACCTTTTAAATAGCTCTCATGTCCATGAGTGTTGTAATTTCTTTTTGAGCCTCTGCCCATTGATTTGGTGGCAGATTTGGCATTCCTTTTAGCCTTGGAAAGGTGTGGAAATGGAACCTGTAACCTTGAGATACAATGTTGAGAACCCATTTGTCTTTGGTGATGCAATGCCAGTTGTGATAGAAAAGTGCCAGTTTTCCTCCTAAGGGGGCTGCCAAGAGAGAGCTGTTTGGCAGCTGTAGTGGAAAGTCATTGAGGCTGTTTTTTATAAGGTTGAGGCCTGTCTTCCCCTTCTTTTTGGCCCGGTGTGCCCCATTGTCGAGGCCTGTAAAGGCCTTGCATCTGACCTCTACCTCTACCTCTTGGACGTCTGTATCTGCCCCTTTGAGGTCTATCTGTGACTGGAAAAGACCAATTCTTTGTTGGCCAATTTCTGCTAAAACGAGGAGGCTGAACCTGTAAGAAATCTTTCACCGTTTACATAGATTTTGTCTTATCCTCCATCTTCTTTAATACCTCTTCTGCCTTAACTCCAAACAGCACATCCCGCTGCAAAGGTGCATCCAATAGTTTGACCTTAACATGATCTGGTAACGTATGTTCTTTTAACCAAGCATGCCTTCTAATGACAGAGCCTGTAACTGCTGCTCTACAGGAGGCTTCTAAGGAATCAAACCCACATTGCAAAGTATGTTTTCCTACTTGTTCAGCTGCATGCAATAGATCCTGCATTTCTTTTAAGTTAGGAGGATCTGAATCTGGAAGCATCTTTTGTTTCAACTGAGACATCAAAAATAGCTGATATTTTAGCATGTGAAACTGGCAATTCAAGGCTCTCATTGCTAAAGTGGCAGACATATATACCTTCTTCCCCCATTTGTCTAATGCTCTGGAATCTCTGTCAGTGGGAAAGTACAGTTGTGCACACTTACCATAAATGTAGATGTTCGAGTGTCTTCACTCGAAAGGGTTCTTTCTGCTGGCAGGCAGCCCTCGGTCGGCCAGAATCCCAAAGTCTGGGTCCGGCGTCGGCTGTGCAGTCATCGTCAAGAGCGCCAGGGGTACAAAGCTCCCAGCCGACGCCATGTTCTCCAGTTTTTCTTGCCCCAGATGTCAGGTGCCCAAAAGTAAAGGCTAAAAGTAAGGTACAACAAACCCCATACCCTGTAGCAAATACACCTCAGAAGAAGGGTGAAGCAGGGAACCACACTAATAAAAGAATAAGAGGGGACAGGGGGATGGGTAACCCAGACTGCAACAGTGAAGACACTCAAACATCTACATTTATGGTAAGTGTACACAACTGTACTATGTTCATCGTGTTTCACTGTTGCAGTCATCACTGTAGGGTTGAATCCCAAAACTGAGATAAAAGGTGGAGGTTATTGAGTAGAAGGGGCGGCTAGAAGGCCTTGCAAGACGGCAGAGGCAAAGCCTGCTCTGGACTTAGAATAAAGAGGTAGATTATAGTGCTTAGAGAAAGTATGCACTGAACTCCAAGTTGCAGCTTCCAAAATATCTTTGGTAGGTACTCCCCTGAGAAAAGCAGCAGAAGTAACAGCAGATCTGGTGGAGTGAGTCCTAATTTTTCCCAGGATTTGCTTTCCATGATGAGAGTAACAAAATCTGATTCCATGAGCAATCCATTTAGAAATGGTCTGTTTTGAAATAGCCTTGCCTTGGGAATTTGCTGCATAAGAAACAAACAGTTGTTCTGTTTTTCTGATATCCTTGGTTCTGTCCAGGTAAAAACAAAGCTGCCTGTGCACGTCCAAAGAATGCAAGATCCTCTCCCCCTTATTTTGTGGATTGGGGAAAAAAGTTGGCAGGTGAATAGTTTGGTTTGAGGCCACTTTAGAAACCACTTTAGGCATGAAAGTAGGGTTAGTCCTTAAAGAAACCCTGTCTTGATGAAAAATAATGTAAGGTTCCACAGCCATGAGTGCTTGTAACTCCAAGACTTTCCTGGCTGAAGTCAAAGCCAGTAGGATAGCGGTCTTCCATGATAAATACTTTATATCAAATGTGGCAGCAGGCTCAAAAGGAGGCAGAGTAAGTTTTTCCAGAACATAGTTGAGGTCCCAGGCAGGTATGGGTGGTGTCCTAGGGGGCCTTAAATTCTTTGCTCCTCTGAGATATTGTTTCAGAAGTGGATGTGAAAAAATTGGAGGATCTGTATTGTAATGTGCAGAGATAGCTGAGGCATCTATTTTTATGGAAGAAAAGGATAAACCCTTATGTAAGATGTCTGTCAGGTAATGTAAAATCAATGGAATATTTGGAATGAGAGGATCTGAGTCCTGAGCATGCATCCAGGTGCAAAATCTCTTTCATTTACCTTCATAAGATTTTCTAGTGCTAGGCTGTCTGGCTTCTAAGATAACATCCATGGCCTGTTTGGAAAGGGTAGGATTAATCATAGACCCTGTATACGCCAGGCTGCCAGGCTGAGAGTTTTGATATGAGAGTGCAGAACCTGGCCCTGGTGTTGGGACAAAAGATTTGGAATCTGAAGTAGAATCCAAGGAGGCTCCTGGGAAAGATTCATCAGTGTTGAGAACCAAAATTGTCGAGGCCAATTTGGGGCCAGTAAAATCATCTTGGGTTTGTCCTGTTTTATCTTTAATAACACCCATGGAAGAAGAGGAAAGGCATACCCCGAGAGGTTCCTCCAACTGAATGAAAGAGCATCCACTTTCCATGCTAGTTTGTGATATGTCCTTGTGCAAAAAGTCTGTAACTGGTAGTTGTAGGGAGATGCAAACAGATCTATGTCCAGGCAGCCCCAGGCTTCTGTAATCGTCTTGAATATTTGGGTGTCTAGCATCCACTCGTGTGGGTCTGACAGGTTCCTGCTCAGGCTGTCTGCCAGAGTATTTTGTTTCCCTGGCAGGAACTGAGCTTGTAGGTCCACTTTGCAAGCTAGTGCTGTGTTCCATAGAGCCATGGCTAGTCTGAAAAGGGGGTAGGAGTGTGAACCCCCTTGCTTGTTTATGTGCCACATAACTGTGGTGTTGTCTGTCCGTATCAGTAGTTGCCCTGGCTGTAGTAGATCCCTGAAAGCAAAGAGGGCATTCTGCACAGCTAAAATCTCTTTTAAATTGATATGTAGATGCTTCTGATCCTTTGTCCAAAAACCTTGCAGGCCTTTCCCCTGCAAGTGGGCTCTCCATGTGTAATCCGAGGCATCCGTGGTTAACACTTGGTAGGCTGGAGGTAGACTGAACGCTTTCCCTTTGTTTTGAAGACATGCCATGGCCCACCAATGGAATTCCTTTTGCAGGCAAGGCAAGACAGCAATCTGTGTCTAGACTGTGACAATGCTGGGACCATACGCTTTTTAGGTACCATTGTATCTTTCTCATATGCAGTCTTGCATATGGTATGAGAAGGATGCAGGAGGCCATGTAACCCAAAGCCTGCAGGAATTTCCTTGCAGTTAGCTGAGACATTAACGCCAGGGTTTTGAAAGTTGAAGCCAGCTGAAGTTGTTTTTTGGATGTCAGGAATGCTATCTGGGTTGTTGTGTTTAAAAGAGCATCCAGGAAAGTTATCTGTTGTGTGGGTGTCAAATTTGACTTTTTTATGTTCACAGTGAATCCCAGGTACTTGAGTAGATTTTGAACAAATTCCAGGTGCTGGAGTAAGACATCCTTGCTGTCTGCTTGAATAAGGCAGTCATCCAGATAAGGGTAAATTTGAATTCCCTTGAGTCTGCAGTAAGCTACTACTGGTGCCAGGCACTTGGTAAAGACCCTGGGCGCAGTAGACAAGCCAAAGGGCAGCGCAGAGAATTGGTAATGTTTTGAGCCTGCCTTGAACCTGAGGTATCTTCTGCACTCCTGTCTGATAGGAATGTGTAGGTAAGCCTCCTTTAAATCCAATGTCACCATCCATGCATTTTTGCTCAACATAGGCAGGAGCTGCTGCAGAGTAAGCATCTTGAACTTTGGTATCTCCAGGAAAGTATTTAAGACTGACAGATCCAGGATGGGACTCCAAGAATTTTGTTTTCTGGGAACTAGAAAGATTCTTGAGTAAAGGCCTTGCCCCGTCTCTGATTGTGGAACCAGTTCTATGGCCCTCATAGCCATGAGGGATCCCACCTGGTTTAATGCCTCTGCCCATTGGTTTTTTGGTAGGTCTGGCCATCCGTTTGGTCTTGGCAAGGTATGAAAGTGGAATTTGTAACCTCTTGAAACTACATCCAGAAACCACTTGTCTTGGGTTATGTAAGTCCAATTTCGGTGAAAAAGAGAGAGTTCCTCCTAAAGGGGCTTCCAGGAGAGAGGTTCCTGGAGCCATGCAGGGGGAGTCATTGAGCCTGTTTCCTATAAGATTGAGGTCTGTCCTCTCCACCCATGGGGGTGGAAGCACTCCACTGTCTAGGTCTATAAGAGGTCTGTGCTTGGGCCCTCCCTCTGGGGCGCCTATATCTACCCCTCTGAGGCCTGTCCGAGCTGGGAAAGGACCAATTTTTAGTTGGCCAATTTCTGCTAAATCTAGGGGGCTGAACTTGTAAGAAATCCTTAACCGTTTGCATGGATTTTGCCTTATCCTCCATTTTCTTTATCACCTCTTCAGCCTTAGACCCAAACAAAACATGATGTTGAACAGGAGCATCCAGTAACTTTGCTTTCACTTGATCAGGCAAAGTTTGTTCCTTTAACCAAGCATGCCTTCTAATGACCGTGCCAGTGGCAGCCGCCCTGCAAGAGGCCTCCAAAGCATCAAAACCACAGTGTAAGGTATGTTTCCCCACCTGCTTAGTAGCATGCATCAAATCGTGTAATTCCTTATTATCTGCACATGCAGAAATGGTACCTAGCTTTTGTTTCATAACAGACAGAAGAAATTGCTGATATTTTAGCATATGAAATTGACAATTTAAAGCCCTAATGGATAAAGTAGCAGAAGTGTACACTTTTTTGCCCCATCTCTCCAAAGCTCTGGAATCCTTATCTGACGGAATAGGGTTCTTAGCAGTGGCGGCCTTAACACCCTTAGGACCCTGAGAAATGGTTTCTGGATCAGCAGTAGGATTTTTATAAAGAAACTGGTGGGAGTCAGGGACTCTGTAATATCTATCAGGCTTTGCAGGGCCTGGAGGAAAGGAGTCAGGAGTTAAATTAGCCTCAGAAAAGACATCATCCACAATATCCAAAATAGGAGGAATAGCCAGGGGTCTGTGTTGGGGAAGATGGAAATCCCTAAGCCTTCTCTTAGATTCAGAGTACTCCTGTTCTTCCCAGTGAAAATGTTCCCTCATGTCATGTAAAGTTTCCCCAAAAGAAAAATCCTCAGGGGGAGAAGCTGAAGGAAAGGATTCCTCAGCATCAGAATCCTCATAAGGAGGGAAAGTATAATCCTGTTCAGAGGAAGACACTGAAGAGATAGATGCCTGATCAGAGGATTCATAGTGCAATTCTTGTCTTGGCCTTTTGTCTGGAGGGGGATGTGAACCCCTAATCATAGTTAGTAAGTCCTCCGCCATTTTAAGCATTTGTTTTTGAGATTTAGGTCCCGGATCAGAGGAGGCCTGGGCTTGAGTCTTTGTTTTAGAAGGAGTCTTTGCCTTTGGCTTTATCTGAAGCTGCGTAGGCCTGAAAACCCCCTCGGAAGCCGGTACCTGCACAGCGGCTCCGGACCCATCCGAGGGAGCATTATCCGAAGGTCCTGCAGCTGGAGTACTCAAAGGCCTAGTTGGCTCCTCATGGGAGTCCGTTTCGGCAAGCGGTTCTGTAATGGCCGACAACAGGGGCTGCGAAAGCACCTCACTGACGACGGCTGAACCTGCAGCTGGCTCTGCTTGTAAACTGTCGTCGGATTTGGACCTCGGAGGTCTGTCCTTATCCTTGCGCCTTTTGTGAACTCCGGTAGTCGGAAGCGTGTCCGACGACATATTGTAATTAAATCTCCTGCCAAAGTAATGAAAAGCAAAATCGTATCTCCGCTTAATAGTACATTGATTAAATCTAGCACAAAACCGAAAACTAGCTACGTCGTGGTCAGGGCCTAGACAAGGAATACAGTAAGAGTGGAAATCCTTATGAGGTATTTGCTTCCCACATGAAATACAATTATTAACTTTTTCTGACATCGGACTGGAGCAAGAAAAAAGTTTCCCCAACGGGGTACTTAGCTTTGAGAAGAAGAAGAAAGTCTTTGGAATGAAGCACCAAAAATATCAGGAGTCAGCCGACCGGCACTTGCAAACTGCTTCCACCGCATGGCAAGAAAGATTGGAGAACATGGCATCGGCTGGGAGCTTTGTACCCCTGGCGCTCTGACGTCAGGGAGGATGACTGCACAGCCGACGCCGGACCCAGAGTTTGGGATTCTGGCCGACCAAGGGCTGCCTGCCGGCAGGAAGAACCCTACAGTGATGACTGCAACAGTGAAACACGATGAACATCTGGGTTTTTTGCCGATGAGGCCTTAATCCCTTTGGGTCCCTGAGAAATAGTTTCAGGGTCAGCAAAAGGGCTTTTGTACAGAAATTTGTGAGAGTCAGGGACTCTAATATCTACCAGGTTTAACTGGGGCTGGGGGTAAGGAGTCAGGGTTCAAACTGGATTCAGTGTACACATCATCCACAATGTCTAAAACTGGTGGGATAGCAAGGGGTCTGTGTTGGGGCAATAAAAGGAAGTCTCCGAGTCTTTTCTTTGATTCTGAGTAATCCTGGCCTTTCCAATGGAAATGCTCTCTCATGGTATGTAAGGTCTCCCCAAAGGAGTAATCCTCAGGCGGAAAGGCTGATGGAATTGATTCTTCAGCATCAGAATCCTCATAAGGGGGTAAAGAATATCGTAGGTCCGAGGAAGTGTCAGAGGAAATGGACACCTGGTCAGAAGATTCATAGTCTGCATCCTGCCTGGGCCTTTTATCAGGAGGGGGATGGAACCCCCTGATGAGGGTGATTAGGTCCTCGGCCATTTTTAGCATTTGTTTCTTACGCATGGAAGCCTGTCCGGGAGAGAGTTGTGTCTGTTTCTTAGCCTTTAAGGGGGGCTTAGACTTAACAGAGGGTTTAATTGTTAACTGGGTAGGTCTGAAAACACCCTCTGTAGCTGTGGATTGCTCAGCTACTTCAGATTTCTCTGTAGGTTTAGGATCGGTAAACTGAAGGCCTAGTGCGTCCGAAGGCCCAGCCAGCTCCACGTGGGAGTCGGAGGTGGTCTGTGGTAGCGGTAGTCAGGGACTGCGTAGGTGCCTCGCTGAAAACCGGAGAACCGGCGACTGGCCTAGAAGAGGCCTCGTCGTCCGTTTTGGGCCTCGGATGCCTGTCCTTGCGCTTTTTATGCATTGCAGTCGTCGGAATTTCCGACGGCATGGTGTAATTGAATTTTCTACCAAAATAATGTCGGGCAAAATCAAACCGACGTTTAATAGTGTGCTTGTTAAACCTAGCACAAAACCAACAACCAGTGACGTTGTGGTCAGGGCCTAGGCATGGAATACAATAGGAGTGGAAATCCTTCTGAGGTATTTACTTCCCACAAGAAATAGAGTTATTAACTTTTACTGACATTGGTCTGAGGCAAGAAAAAGTTTCCACAATGAGGTACTTAGCTTTTTTAGAAGACTTCGGTTCTGGATTCGGAATGAAAACCTCAGGAGTCGGCCGACCAGCACTTGTGAACTGCTTCTGCTTCGGGCACCGCGCGGCAAGAAAGACTGAAGAAAATGGCGTCGGCTGCATCTTATATACCCCTGTCACACTGACTTCAGGGAGGAGGCGACAGCAACCGACGCCGGACCAAGACTTTGGAACTCTGGCCGACTGCGGGACCGCCTGACGGCAGGATAACCCAAGTGTAATGACTGCAGCAGTGTAACACTATGAACATTTGGTAATGCATTGAACCAGCTATGAATCTGAGGTATCTTCTGCAATTTTGTCTGATAGGGACATGCAGGTATGCCTCTTTGAGGTCCAAGGTAACAAGCCAAGCCTTCTTGCACAGCATGGGAAGAAGCTGCTGTAGTGTCAACATTTTGAATTTCGGAACATCCAGGTAAGTGTTGAGAGTAGAAAGGTCTAGTATGGGTCTCCAGGCTTTGTCCTTTCTGGGGACCAGGAAAAGTCTTGAGTAAAATCCTTGTCCTTGTTCCTGCTGTGGTACTTTTTGAATAGCTCTCATGTCCATGAGGGCTTTAATTTGTTTTTGTGCCTCTGCCCATTGATTTTATGGCAGGTCTGGCATTCCTTTTGACCTTGGTAGAGTGTGAAAGTGGAACCTGTAACCTTGAGACACAATATTCAGAACCCATTTGTCCTGGGTGATTGTTTGCCAATTTTGAGAAAAGAGTGCTAGTTTTCCCCCTAAGGGAGCTGCCAAAAGGTAAGTGCTTGGCATTCGAAGGGGAAAGTCATTGGGACTGTTTCCTGTAAGGTTGTGACTTGTCTTCACCTCCTTTTGAGGTTGAAGCACCCCACTGTCGTCGTCTGTAAGAGCCTTGGGGCTGAGATCTGCTTCTTGGGCATCTGTATCTGCCTCTTTGTGGTCTGTCTGACACTGGAAAGGATCAGTTCTTTGAAGGCCAATTTCTGCTAAATCGAGGTGGCTGTACCTGTAAGAAATCCTTCACTGTTTGCATAGATTTTGCCTTATCCTCCATTTTCTTTAATACCTCTTCTGCCTTAACACCAAATAAAATATCCTGCTGCAAAAGAGCATCCAATAATTTTGCCTTAACATGATCAGGTAAACTTTGTTCTTTTAACCAAGCATGCCTTTGAATCACAGATCCTGTAACTGCTGCTCTACAAGAAGCCTCTAATGAATCAAAACCACATTGCAGACTATGTTTTCCCACTTGTTCAGCTGCATGCAATAAATACTGCATTTCCTTATAGTCAGGATGTTCTGAACTTGTAAACATTTTCTGCTTTAACAGAGACATTAAATATTGTTGGTATTTAAGCATGTAAAAGTGGCAATTTAAAGCTCTCACTGCTAAAGTTGCAGAAGTGTAAACTTTCTTCCCTCATCTGTCTAATGCTCTAGAATCCCTGTCAAAGGGAACTGGATTTTTAGCAGTGGAAGACTTTACCCCTTTGGGACCCTGGGAAATAGTTTCTGGGTCAGCAACAGGGTTTTTATGAAGAAATTTGCGAGAGTGAGGGACTCTGTAGTACCTGTCTGGCTTGACTGGAGCAGGGGGCAAAGAATCAGGATTTAAAATGGATTCAGAGAACACATCATCCACAATATCCAACACTGGCGGAATAGCAAGGGGCCTGTGCTGAGGCAATAAAAGAAAGTCTCTGAGCCTTTTCTTGGATTCGGAGTAATCCTGGCCCTCCCAATGGAAATGCTCCCTCATGGTATGTAAAGTTTCCCCAAAAGAGTAATCCTCAGGAAAAGAGGCTGAAGGAATTGATTCTTCAGCATCACAGTCCTCATTGGGGGGTAAAGAGTACCCCTGGTCTGAAGAGGAATCAAAAGAAATGGAAACCTGGTCAGAGGAATCATAGTCTGTATCCTGCCTAGGCCTTTTACCAGGAGGGGGATGGGTACCCCTGATCAGAGTAATTAAGTCTTCGGCCATTTTAAGCATCTGTTTTTTAGGCATGGAGGCCTGTCCAGGTGAATGCTGTACTTGTTTCTTTGTCTTTAATGGAGTTTTAGACTTGGCTGCAGTTTTTATGGTAAGCTGTGAAGGTCTGAAAACACCCTCAGAAGCCGATGCCTGCTCAGCGGCTCCGGACCCATCTGAAGGGTTAGTTTCTGTAGGCCCAGCACCTTGAGTATCCAGAGGCCTAGACATCTCCACGTGGGAGTCGGAGGCGGCCTCAGGCTCTGAGGTAGCGGGTGTCAGGGGCTGCGAAAGTGCCTCACTGAGAACCGGCGACTGGCCTAGAAGAGGCTTCATCGTCAGTTTTGGGCCTCGGATGCCTGTCCTTATCCTTGTCCTTGCGTTTTTTGTGTATTACGGTCGTCGGTTGTTCCGAAGGCATGGTATAATTAAATCTTCGGCCAAAGTAATGGCGAGCAAAATCAAACCGACGTTTAATAGTCCGTTTGTTAAATCTAGCACAAAACCGACAACTAGTGACGTCATAG
Source organism: Protopterus annectens (assembly GCF_019279795.1). Classification (NCBI taxonomy): domain Eukaryota; kingdom Metazoa; phylum Chordata; order Ceratodontiformes; family Protopteridae; genus Protopterus; species Protopterus annectens. The sequence continues at coordinate 1,229,516,527 of NC_056735.1, forward strand.
TCTGGGCATAGGCATGGAATACAGTAACAATGAAAATCCTTATGAGGTATTTGCTTCCCACAAGAAATACAATTATTAACTTTTACTGACATCAGTCTGAGGCCAGAAAAAGTTTCCCCAATGGGGTACTTAGCTTTATTGAAGACTTCGGTTCTGAAATTCGAATTGAAAATCTCAGGAGTCGGCCGACCGGAATTTGCAAAATGCTTTTGCTTCGGGCACCGCGCGGCAAGAAAGACTGGAGAAAATGGCATCAGCTGCATCTTATATACCCCTGGCGCACTGACGTCAGGGAAGAAGTGACAGCAACCGACGCCGGACCAAGACTTTGGAACTCTGGACGACTGCGGGACCGCCTGACGGCAGGATAACCCAAGTGTAATGACTGCAGCAGTGAAACACGAACATCAGGTAGAGCACTAGAAAGACACAGTAAGACTTAAAATAGAAAAACAAGCAAGGCACGAGGCCTGTAAGCGAGTAGTACTAGTATAACAATAACATTTATATACATGCATTATATATAGATATATATATATATATATATATATATATATATATATATATATATATATATATACACATACACACAGACATATATTAAAAAAATATATATACATATACACACACACACACATATATATATATATATATATATACATGTCTGAGTGTGTATACACACAGGTTTATATCTACATATACACACACACACACACATATATATATATATATATATATATATATATATATACACACACACACACACACACACACACACACACACACACACACACACACACACATAAAGACACACGCACACACACAATACCTAATGTATATATCTGGGTCTACTTGATATGGCCGAAATTTCAAAATGTCGAAACTCATATGGCCGAGACCATATGATCAACATTTGAAATCTCGACCATACAAGTAAAACACATAAAGCAAAAAAAAAAATCTTACCTGAATGCTGCTAGCAGGGGGGGCTTCACCCCCCCCTGCACCCCCGTGGGGGGGCTCCACCCCCCATACCCCCCCAGAACTTAAATATACCAACTCCGAGATCGCACTACAGTGCAGAAGTGGAAATCTTTCCATTCCGCACTGTAGCATGATGCCGGTTCCCCATGGTCGACATTTCAAATGTCAATCATATGGTCTCGGCCATATGAATGTCCAAATTTTGACATGTCGACCATTCGAAGGGGACACATAAAGCTATATATATATATATATATATATATATACACACACACACACACACATATATATATATATATATATATATATATATATATATATATATATACACACACACACACATATATATATATATATATATATATATATACATATATACACACACACGCACACACATAGCTATATCTACATACACACACACACTGATAGAAACAGAAGGTAAGAAAAATAGGATAGACAAAGTAAGCTATTCAAAATCACACACACAAAAAAAAAAAAAACGCCACTTATGTGAAAAACAAATGTCCACGTTACGGCAGACCACACTCATATGCTGAAGATGGAAACAAGATTGCGGTAATTCAAGCTAAAGAAGAGGATTATGAGGAGCTTGAGCTACAGAACCAAAGTATACAGAAGTGGTGAAGTTGGATCACAGACTCTTTGATTGAGGAAAGGATGAAAAAGGCATCAGCTCAGGAGGAATAGCTACAGACCTAGGCATGTCTAACGGTAACAAATTATAATACATCCTCTGTGCAAGAGGATTATTATTCTGCTTGTACTAAAAAACTTTTTATCTTTAATAAATTTCAGAAAACGATAAAGCCTCAAGAGGGAAATCTGAAACATGACCTTCCGCTGAATCAGAATGCTATGACTGAGAAAAAATTCCTGCAGCACAACCATCCCCCTGCACTGCCTGCTCTTTTAACATGCAATCCCAGTCAGAAAGAGGAAACTCTTTCTTTCTGGCCTGAAGTAGTTGGCAAAGAAACGTCAGAAATTAGTTCCTCAGTAAATCCCAGCAAATCCTCCTTGACCATACAAACAAACAGAATTATGTTTACTTTTCCAGAGAAACTACCTTATAAAAATCGACCCTTAGTAGGCATACTCATCACAGATCCAGGATCCCTATCCTGCCTAAGTGGAGAACCTTAACCAGTTCCTTTCCCTAAGACTGACAGAAGTAGTTCTTCCTTGCCCACCAAGGGAATCTATACAGCCACAGAAGTGGCTATTCCCTGGTTCATGGTGGCTGTAGGTGATAGACCAGAGGAACCAGGAGTGGCAACAGTGGTCACCCACATGTGGTTGAGGCTCAACAGTAGGCAGCCTAACACACACACAGACTCCCTGACAACTTTGTTCTTCTTGTAGACAGGGAAAAGTAAAAATGCGCAAACTGGAAGCTGCTCCATAGGTTAAGAGGAGAAAGAGACCTCAAAGGGGATAACGAAGCCTGAAACAGTTGGTAAACGTTAAGCAGAGAAAAAGAGGTTATAAGGAAAGAAAACCATTGACCATCACCCATAATATCCTGCCCCGACAAACAAGCCTACAAAATCTGTATGAAAATTTAATCAAAAAACAAACTTTTACACAAAAGGTTTATACAAACATTTGCAAAAAGAAAACAAACAAACGTTTTGATTATGGCTCCTAGTTTGCAGATGACTGCAAACTAGTAGCCATAATCGAAACTCCTAACAATGTGGACATCCTACAAAAGGGCCTCACTGAGACAGATGGCTGGTGTCAAAGCCATGGCCTCAAGCTCAATGCCAAAAAGTGCATTGTCATCCCCTTTGGTAAAAACTGTACCCATGAACTACAACATAGGCGGTAGTATACTTAACACCGAAAGTGTGATAAGAGACCTTGGGACACAGGTGGACAGTCTCTCCTTTGATAATCACATCACCACAGTAGTCAGGAAATCCTTCTACGTGGCACACCTCATCACAAAAGGTTTCTCATCCAGAAAAAAAGAGGTCATTGTTCCCCTCTACTCGTCACTCATTAGACCCATTATAGAGTACAATGCCCCTTTTGGTATGTACCTCACAAGACATATACAACAACTGGAAAAGCCGCAGAAATACCTACCAAAGAGGATTACCGGCCTCAAACAGATGCCTTATGTGGACCGTCTCAAAAAACTCCAGCTTTACTCCGTCGCATATCGCCTACTCAGAGGTGATCTCTGCCTAACATACAAAGCTATGTCAAACCCAGAGCTGTTGGACATGCTCCACTTAAAGAAATCCCAATCCCTGCGACCTACATGCTCTAGGGACCTAAACCTTGCTACACGCTCTAGGGACCTAAACGTTGTCACCACAATAAATAGAACATGCCGGAGGGATAGAATCCTGTCCCAGAGACTTCCCATACTCTGGAATAAACTATCTATCTATTTCAAACAAAGCTCCTCATTAGCACTCTTCAAGAAAAATCTTGATGACTGGATGGGAAATAGGAAATTCACCCCGGGGATCACCTCTGTGGCTCTGCTTGACAGTGGCACAGGAAAATAATTTTCTTGGGTGGCAAAAGCCAGGGTACCTTTTTGGCTGGGCTTGTAGGCTCCAGGGCCGACAGCCTAGTACCTACCTAAAAAAAATCAGAAATGCAAAGCCAGACCAAAAACATTTAGTTTCCAGTAAGCATAACATTTCAACACACATTTTCCTCAGAAAAATAAAAATAATGGAAATTTTCCCCCAATAGGAGACCTATCTGCCCAGCCATAGCTTGCTGACCAATAGTTCGATGGGGAGTGTCGAAGGAGCTCACTTTGGTATCAAGAAAGCTCTGAATATTTTTGGAGCTCTAACATTACTTTTATACAGAGCTCCCCTTAAGCTCCTGATAAAGGGTATGGAAGGAGCCCTTTAGCTGGTCATTCGGGTGTAGTACCCAATTAGTCAAGGCTACTGCAACAAGTGATCTAACACTGAACATTTTATGGATTCTTTGTCACCTCCAGCAGCCAAAGGGGAAAGCCCAATGAATCAAAGACTAACCGGATTTAATGCCTAATACAAACTTCATACCATACCAGGAAGTCATTAGATGCTGAAAAGTACTGCTCATATATAAAAAAACTATATATACATGGATATAAAACGCATTTAAAAAATGCAGCTCCAATGGAACAGCATGTGGCTGACAACCAAATGCAAACATATAAACAAAATTAAAATAACCATGTATTATTAGCTCATTTTCTACTGAAAATAGTAAATTGCATACATCATGCATTGCATCTCTACTACCAACACCTGTTCTGAAATTTGCACTGATGGTAACTGAAGCATCAACTGATGGGACTCCTCAGCAGTACATTCGACACATACATAGTAAAATATACCCCAGAAAGCAGGTGACATAGACTTACTGTAACTGAGAGCCTCTGACCTGCCTGCTGGAACCAGGGAAATTAAGCAATTGCACTTCTACCTATAGCAGCACTGAAAAGTATTTTTAAAAACATGCCAAACAGATAATACAGTCAAAGCAGCACGATTAATCATACACTCAAAACATGAATGTCTCAGTGGAGGGGGGGGGGGGGACTAATCACTCACTCAGCTACTCATATAATAGTGACTGACTGATACAAAACAAGAGGGGAAAAACACAAGATAACATGGCCAGACAAAATCAAAAATAAAATTCTTAAGCAGATATCTGACCTCTTAATTTACACACGGAAGCAGTGAGAGCGACACTGAAGCTTCTCTGGATTTTTAAGAAATGAAATAAATGTGAAAATTACCGACCGGGAAGAGGTGCTATGACCTGCTGCAACCCCGCTCTGATGCGTATGTGCAGAGCGACGTTTTCCAGAAGCACTCATTTTCCCTGTATTTCCTCCAGAACGTGGTCCAGCCCCTTCATCTTCACTGCCTCCATAGCTTGTGATGAAGGTGATTTTTTCTTCTTGACATGGAGAAACAGAACGTGACCGTGACCGGGACTCTGAACTGGATTCTGACTGGGAGCTGAAGGAAAATTATAAAAGAAATCAGAATGTATCCCACTACATCACAAACACATCTGTGACTATCACTATTCATCTTTTAAGACCAGCAGAACTGCTTTACATATCTTCCCACCTCTTCAATCATGTTAAGAAAAATAAAACATACAACTACATCACTAAAAATCTTCAGCTTGGCTTGGTGGTGCAGAAGGATCGAGCTCTGACCGCAATCCAGGTGAACATGATTCAGTTAGCAATCATAGTAGTGGAGGAGCCAGGAAAGGAGCAGGAGGAAAGCAGTAGCATGGCCCATTCACCTCTGCAATCTTATGCACACAGGGTGATGTCATCGCTCTAGTGGAGACCAGAGACCACTATTTATGGGGGGGGGCAGTAGTCAGAACAGCTTGAAGTCAACCTGCCCTACAGAAATGAGGGATGTCCTCAGTGGTCAGTTAAAGAAATACATGTACCCTTCTTAGCACCTCACCAAGTGAATGTATAGCACTGGAAATGGAGAAAAAGAGAAAACATTTTTTAGAATCTCTGATGGCTGTATCGATGATGACCCAACTCGGTCAGCTTTCACCTGGCACCGACAGAGTATGATAGTCAGTAAGCAGTGGGGGACAAAAAACAGCAAAGAGAAACAAAATCTTCAGGAGAAGCTTCTACAATACATACCAAACATAGGCTACAGATATTTCCAAGCTCATCGTTTTCAGACCCCCCCCCCCTTTTGCCCATCAAGCTACTGGTGCAGGCGGCCCACTTACTTCCCTGGTCCACCTAAACTGACCTGCATCTCACATCATTTTATAGAGGTGGATCCATATTTCCATACATACTAGTCTCAAGGCAACTCAGTCCGAGTAGGATCAGTCCATGAATGGCCACTATCCAAGTAGTGACTACCACTACTTTGGCTCCTCCCTACTCCTAAAACATAGACCTCACATTTTTCCCACTTTGTGCTTCACCAGGCACTACCTTCAATCAAAAAAACCTAAAGGCCTGGTTTCATCCCACCCAAGATATCCACGGACCACAACCTAACTGATCCCTTACCCAGAGGGACTTCTCTGCACCATATATTTATAGGTTAGTACTAAGTTAGCTGCCTTTGCTGGCCATTTTAAGCATATCCAATTTTTCTTTTTGTGCTCAAAACAATATATCTCATTTGGTTAGAAAATGACCTTACCCATCTCATGGTTGATAACTATACATCATCTCTAATGAGAATAACTTGGATCATACCACAGACAATCTGAGGAGATACATGCATGGGATAAAGCATTAAAGAACAGCCTCTATCCATTAGTAGCACAGGGGGGCAGTCCTGGGGTAAATGTTCTTATTACCATCCACAGATATAAGTTGCGCTTGAAAATAGACAGGGATGAACTTTGTTTTATGGGGATTGGGGGGAAGGGGTTCCAAACAGCTGTATCTCTATGAGATATCTGTCCCTCCAACTGTTTTGTTGATGCTGCAGAAGTGATTTAGATCTCTAGACTGACTATTTCTGATGCCACCTGACTTGCTGATGTGCAGTAAATGCATTAGTAATGGTCGGATGTCTTATATGACAGACATGTCACCGCTTAATAAACTGCATGTTACAGAGTACAGTGAAAGGGCTCGGAGTCAGTCCATGTAGGACATGTTGTTTAGGCCTTGTTTCCTTTTAGTAAGGTTTCTCTGTGGACGTTCCAGTTGTTGCACATGTCTGGACAGATGCAAGCCAAAGGGGGCATCATATTCAATGACTGGTCTAATGAGGGCTGAGTAAAGAGGAACAATGACATCCCTAGACCTAGATCTAAATATAATCGCTGTTGTTTATAAGCAATGCAATACAGAAAGACTTTCTTACAAAAATGGACACATGTTAGGTTACTGTCCACTAAGTTCCCAAATTCCAAGCAATTGGGTCAACTCTCAGGGGCATAATATCAATGTGGTAGTTCCCTGGGGTAGATGACTCTCCCAAAAGGTAAAATAATGCATTTTACTTACCATTTAGTTTCAGTCCATGATTTTGGCACCAGTGATTTATTTGGGACAACCTTCCTGCAAGATTGCCAAGTCATTTGGGGATTCAATGACTGCTCCTAGCTTGCAGTCATCTGTAAATTAAGTCTGCCAGAGCCTTTACAAATGGCTACTTTACTTAATCTTGGTTATATAAGCCATTCTATTACAATTATGAATCAGAGACTTTTATATTAAGCTCTAGACCTGTCCCTTTGTGACCAACGCAGGAACCTGCACCACAGCAAGGGCTTATAATACACCTTCCTCCTTTACATCTACAAATGCCTACGCTCCATGCCACATAAAGGTTACTATAAATGGCTTGGTATTACCTTGATGTCATACAACTGCTCCTTCACAATAAATACCTGCTTCGCAGAGGACTGCACCCCCCCCCCATGTCAGTATTGCTGAGAAAACTGATTGAGCACTACCATCCCCCCCAACTCCTCCAGTCCACAGACTGATACTCAGCCCTTCTATGACACAGACGATTAGGACTATGCCTCTATCAAAAAGCTAGCAATGTCAGCCAACTTTAAGTGCATCAATAACAAATGCTAGATCGGTTTTGGCTTCTTCCATCCATCTCAACCTGTGGGTTAACAGATCCTAGGCTGGCACGTCAAGCACTCTGCTTTGAAGCTCCAAATTATCTCCCATAATTCTCAGCATTCCCAAGTATCATCAGACCAAATTTGCCTCTCTTAAAACCTGATCTCCACCCAATGTGTCACCAATGTGTCACCTAACAAATCTGAGACCATGACCAAACAGGCCCATGAAATAAGACTTCGGACAGGCCTGCGATGTCCATTAAGAACCACAAATATTTCTGCCAGTTTGGTATAGGGATGGCTAAGATGGGCAGAAGACAAGAGGGATACTACACTAAGTACACATAACTTTTGCATCAGATGTTGTCTTTGCCATCCTCCTCAACCTGTGGGACAAGCTCTCAACCTGTGGGACAAGCTCTCAGCCAGACTAACTGGGTAGTATTAGCAGAGAACATTCGGAAAAAAAACAGCGGAGCCAAAAGAAGCCTCAGCTCTGGAATGAATGTCAAGCTTGTAATGGGGCATAAAGATGTACATGTTTGACCAGGTAGCCACTGAGCAAATATCCAAAAAAGCATGATCAAAGAAGGTTGCTGAAGTAGAAACTGCCCTGGTAGAATGAATTTCTGGTTTGGAAGATAAGGATAAACCATTAATAGTGTATGCAAAGGATATGCAGTCTGAAAGACATCTGGACACAGTGACCTTCGAAGCTGGTTTACCAAGCTTAGCCTTGGTGAATAACACACAAGTGGTTTTGACTTCCTGAAGCCTTTGGTCCAATTTAAATAAAATCGTAACTGAAAATGAAGGTCTTGGCAGTGAATCATGCATTCGCTCTTATTACTTCCTCCTCTTCTTCTTCTTTCGGCTTTTCCCGGTTAGGGGTCGCCACAGCGTAACACCTGTTCACTCATGATTGGCAGTGGAGTTTTACAGTGTCGAGTTGCCAGCCCGGCACCCAACCTTCCACAGAAGGCACACACATGCACATACTCACACCTAGGGCCAATTTAGAGTGTACAATCCACCTACAGCATGTCTTAAAATTTAGAAAAAATACTGACAAATAAATATACCGAGTAAGATTTGATTCAGAGACCACTTTAGGCCAAAAGGATGGATTAGTCCACAACCCAACTCTGTCCTTGTGACAAGAGAAGTGAAGAGGACTACATGGCAAAGCCTGAAGCTCAAAGACTCGTATGGTAGAGGCAATTAAGAAAAAGGCTTTCTATGATAAAAACTAAGTTTATGGTGGTAGCAGGTTGAAAGAGCGACCTGATTAAGAGGCTTGTAGTAAAAAGGACAAACCCTAAAGTGGAACTGGGTCCCTTAAAAGGACGTCTGACAAAAGTACCTTTCAAAAATGCTTTAGATAACGTTAGGGAGGCTGTGGGAAGATGGTCCTGACCAACATGGAAATTGGAAATAGCCACCAGCTGAATCTTACTAGTACAGTAGCCTGCTCCGGACTAGGAAATCCCAGCTAAAATCCAAAATGGCATCTACAAGAGCAGAAAAGAGGTCCAAACCCTTTCATATATCCCAAACAGTAAAATTTCCCCACTTTCCACCAGAATTTTTTTTTTCTGGTGGGGGGGCTTCCGAGATGAAGACAGGATATGCATAAGTATAAAATAGCTTCAGCTTGGGATCTCTGGCCATCACTGAAAGTGGAAGATCCAAGCTGTCAGCCTGAAGGATTTCAGACTTGAGTGAGACTGACCTAAAGGATGGGAAATTATATCCTGAAATGGAACCAGAACCAAAGGTGGCAGTGCTAGATGAAGTCAGAGAAAGATAAACTAGACTTGTCTGGGCCATAAGAGGGCTATCAGGATTACAGTCACCTTACAATGAGCAGCTTTCTGTAAAAACTTTATTATCAGGAGTGTTGGAGAATACGTGCAGATGGGATCTGGGAGCCAAACATTGACTACAATGTCACTTAGAAGTGATCAAGGTAAAGAAGCTGTTACATTTTGTGCTGTAAACAGTCCCACAAAAGTCACAGCAAGGCTGGCCCCACAGCCTGAAAATCTGCACGGTCACTGAAAGATTGAGGGACCATTTTGTTAGACATCAGAATGCTTCTACTTAATTTCCCTGCTGGTGTGTTGGATTTTCCCAGGGATGTCTGCTGCTTTAAGAAAGTGTTAACAGAACAGCACACCCACTGCCACACCCTCATGGCCTCTCGACAAAAAGGATAGGACCGAGCTTCCCTTTATTTGTTGATATACCAGACCACCACCATGTTGCAAATCTGGACTGAAATCACATCTTTTGGGAGGCAATTGTGAAAAGCCTGCAATGCAAGGAGAAATTAATCTCCAAAATACAGTTGTGCAGATGGGCTTCTTACTGGGACCAAGGTCCTCCTCTCATAATGCCGCCCCCCCCCCCACTCCAGGAGAAAAGGCTCACACCAACGGCCTCAAGAAACACTAACTCGCAGGGGAAGGGGCTTATAGTCCAAACAGCAGTCTCATCTATTCAAGGAGGTCACCAAACTCATGGAGATTTTGAGGTCCCTTCTCCCTTGTTGAGGTCAGAGTTCTCTGTCAAAGACTCTTTGGGGGGGGGGGTGTGTGCCTACTGATGTTTCATGTGTTCTGGCAGGGAAGGAGAGACACAGAGCCCCAGGTCTAGGACTGCTCGAGACCTTGAACGACCTTACAAATCCAGTTCGAGAAAAGTCTGTTTGGAGTCCGACTTGCCCAACTTATCCTCCTAGACAGAGGAAACAACTGGTCTGTTACTCTGAAAGTTTTTGTCCTACCCCACGGGAATCTTAACTGCCTGTGAAAATCCAAAAGTCATTCTTTCCTAACTCAAAAAAAAAAAAAAGGCAAAAGTTAATATGTGGATGGTGTGGTTGAGGGACAACAAACAAGGCACGCACGCAAGACAGTTGGTGCTCGGTCCAAACCACAACTATGAACCAGAAAGAAGGGACCAGCACTCAAAGGCAGCAGTTAAAATATATATTTAATTAGATTGTAACAACAACCTAATGTATAATGCACATACCGGTTTCGGCCAACAATGCCTTTCTCAATGTGTCTTTATCCAAACATTTTAATTACAGCCCATAATGCATTCAGCTAACAATTTATACTGTCTTCTTAAAGTGGTATGTTCAACATTCATTCTCTATTACTGACAGTTTAGCTAAACACATAGACATCATATTTTACAAATGAAATCACTAAAATAAACCTGTAACCTACAACAAAATATGTAACTTCAATGTTATTTACCTGTGATTTATACATATTTATATAGTGAAATCCATTTATAACAGCAATATTAAACCAGATATGAGTAATATGAAAATTTGTGAAATATTCAACATATTTTAACTTTTTAGGGTACATCTGCAGAATGACAAATTATATATCCAATGTAATGTATGAAAAGATGCAAGAAATTTAAGGATTAGTAATAGATACTAAAGATATAATAATGTTGCTATATCTGAGATAACATATCACAATTAAATCAGTATTATTCCACTGTGAATATCACATTTTATACCATTTATCCTTCATATACATGATATTCATTAAGTCCGGGTTTAAAACGGGCCCCAAGTGTAGTAATCCATCTTTCTTCCATATTATTTAATTTGTTGTGCCAACCCATTTTGAAATTCCTATGTGATTGTATTCTGTCTATAATACTGAACTGAAATGAAGCTGTAGTGTGTTGTCTGGTGTGTTTGTATAAAGCGTTGGTTATGCGCCTATTCCGAATGGCGCTTAAGTGTTCACTAATTCTGATCCTCATAGGCCTAGAAGTCTGGCCTACGTAAAAAGCAGAGCAAGAACATTGTGCCAAGTATGTCACCCAGTCCGAACTACAGTTTCCAAATACTTTGATGTTAAAAATTTTTGGTGTATTTTTGCTGGTAAATTCTTTAGTTTTACGAATATGTTGACATAAATTGCAGTGTCCACATGGATAACAGCCAACCAATGTGTCTCCAAATAAAGTGGTTTGGTGTTGTATACCAGGAAGGCGGCGTTTGTAATGTGCAAAATTAGACTGTATATTTCGTCCTCTTCGATAGGAAAATAAACAATTTTCTGGAAGAATATCGCTGAGAAAGGAATTAGACTGTAAGGTTCCCCAATGTTTTTCAACAATTTTTCTGAACCATTTGGTATTGTTACCATATGTAGTGATCAACCTGATTGGTTGTTTGGCGGACAGAAGCCCTTCTGTAGATTTATTGTATTGAAGTAAATCCTCACGTCTTTTTTTGTCAATTTGTGCAACCGTGTTGTTAAGTCGGTTGATATTATATCCTCTGTCTGTAAATCTTGTAGTTAATTCACCAGTTTTTTTATGATATTCCATATCGGATGAACAAATCCTTTTAAGCCGTATATATTGTGATTTTGGAATATTGGTAATGATGTGGCGGGGATGGGAACATGTTGCATGTAGAATAGTATTATATTGCGGAAATTTTCGATGTATTGTTGTAGACAAAGTGTGATCTTCCAATCTATTAATTAATACACCCAAAAACACTATTTCTGTATATCCAATGTTAATGGTAAATTCTATGTCCCATGGGTTGTTGTTAAGATATTCCACGAATTTAGTAAGGACCTCTCGGCTGCCTCGCCACACCAACCAACAGTCATCTAAATATCTCCGCCATATATCCATATGTTCCAAAAAGATGTTTCGCTGGTTGTCATAAATAAGATGTAGTTCCAAATACCCCATAAAGAGATCAGCATAAATTGGGGCAAAGGAAGCCCCCATCGCAGTACCCTTAATTTGCCAAAATGGTATCCCTTCAAAGTAGAATATATTTTTTTGTAAAACAAATTTGGTGATTTGGATAAGGAAATTATTGAATCCAGTGGAATATAATTTTGCTTCCGTAAGCCAGTATGTTACAGCTTGAATACCTGCAGAATGTGGTATACTTGTGTATAGAGATGTTACATCCAACGTACACAAAAGCCAATTTTCCTCCAGTTGAGAATCTTCAAGAATGTTTAGGAATTGTGTCGTGTCTTGAATTCGTGATCGTACCATGGACAATAGTGGTTTAAGATATTCTGTTAACAAGGCGGACAGTGGTTCAGTTAAGGACCCGTGACCAGACACTATAGGTCTACCCGGGGGGTTATTTAGATTTTTATGTGTCTTTGGTATTAAATAAAGAAATTGAGGCATGGGTTCTGATACTTTTAGTTGGTTCGCCACCTGAGATGAGATGATTTCTTCTTCTTCCGCTAAATCCAGAAATGAATCTATTTCAGATTTAAAATTAGAAGTAGGATCTATTGCCATCTTGATGTAGAACCTGGAATCTGATAGCTGTGTTATTGCCTCTGCCTTATATTTAATGTAATCTAATGTAATCCATGACAACAATTCCACCACCTTTGTCTGCATTGGTAATAACAATGTTTTTATTTTGTTGTAATTGTAGTAATGCTTCCCTTTCTTGTTTGTTTAAATTGTTACGTACAGTTTCAAGGTTTTTTGAAAAATGTAAATCCCTTAAAACACATTCCTTGAATATCGATACATATTTATCCATTGGGGGCATGAATGAAGATTTACCAAATTTGAAACCTGTAGATCTTTGAGAGTTATTAGTGTCTGAAAAAAATAACTTAAGGTTAAGGTTTCTGCAAAAATTGTTAATGTCTTCTACAAATGAATGTTCTGACACCGATGCTGTGGGTACAAAATTTAGTCCTTTATTAAGTACTTGGTATTGACATTCTGTTAATTCTACGGATGAGATATTCAAAACATTATTTATTGTGTTGTAACTTGTTTGAGTAATGTCTGTAAACTGGTGGGACCCCTGTCCTTGTTTGTGTTTGTGCTTCCTGCCTCCTCTACGTGTCTGTCCCCTAAAGGGATAAATTGTTTTCTTTTGGCCACTGGGGACGCCTGGTTGGAGGAAACATCTCCATCCGTAGTGGATGAATAATCATCATCTGTGGTAACAACATTTCTATTATCTGTTTGTTTTTTTAATATAGATCTTGGTCGTTTTCTACCTCTGGAGAATTTAAATGTGTCAGGACAGTTCATTTACAACATTTGGCATAAAGAAGGGTTAGTCCATAAAGGGACCCTATCCATGTGGAAGGAAGGAGGAATGGCCATAAGGGCGTGAAGCTCTCTTCTGGCAGAGGTGACAACCAACAGAAAATTCAGTTGTGTGAAATCTTACCAAAACAAGTATTTGTCCTTCTCTTCACTGTTGCAGTATTCATTACTAAAGGGACCCCTGCCAAGGGCAGCCCAATGTCCAGCCAGTATACCAAAGCTTTAGGTTGTTAAAGGGATGTTGCACGTTACACATATACTCCCAGCTCACAACGAAGGGCATAAAGGTGAAGTACAGTCATCCAAACTCAGAAATGAAAAGACCCAAGAGGAACAGCAGCACAAGGAAAAAAGAGGAACACCGGCATCCAGAACGGAAAAAAAGGGAGAAAAGTTAAAAGGAGGAGGAATCGAAAAAGTACAGTTGTGTACACTTACCATAAATGTAGATGTTTGAGTGTATTCACTGTTGCAGTCACTACATTTGGGTAATCCTACTGGCAGGTTGCCCTCAGTCGACCTGAATTCCAAAGTCTTGGGTCCTGCGTCGACTGCTGTCGCCTCTTCCCTGACGTCAGGTCATCAGGAGTATAAAAGAAGAGGCCAGCGCCATTTTCTTCAGTTTTTCTTGCCCCAGATGTCAGGTGCCCCCTAAAAGAGTAGCCAAAATTTATATATATATATATATATATATATATACATACATATACATATATATATATATATATATATATATATATATATATATATATATATATATATATATATATATATATATATATATATATATATATATATATATATATATATATATGAAAATACATACACCAAAATAAACTTTACCTTCATCTACAAGCAAACACACCACATAGGTTGTATAAACCAGAGAAGAAAATAAAAGTTCCAGTAGAAAAAAGGGGGATGGCGGGTGGGTAACCTGGACTGCAACAGTGAATACACTCGAACATCTACATTTATGGTAAGTGTACACAACTGTACTATGTTCTTCGTGTTTCACTGTTGCAGTCATTACATTTGGGTAGAGTCCCAAAGCTATGGTTGGGAGGCTGGAGCTAAACAGCATTAGGAGCGGCTATGAGGCCCTGCAGAACTGCAGTGGCAAAGCCTGCCCTGCATTTAGTGAACCAACAACAGGAAAACTAACGCCTATTCCACAGTATCTTGAGATGCCAATGACACCTTCCAAATGCTGAGACTCACAATAGGAAAAAGTGCTAAAATAGTGTTGTCAACCTCGAGTAAAAACTGTTGACCATACCAATACCATTAAAACAACTGTTTAATATCCAACATGGTTAAGCGCTTTCACCTGCTGCAATTCGGGCTTCATCAGAACAACACTACAAAAAACTGTTACCATTTAAATAAATGTTTTGGCGCCAATAATACAGGAATTTTAAAGCTACACATACCCATTTAAAAACATGATTTGTAAACTCATCCTTGATTGTCAGTACTATAAAATTCATACACAAATCATTATCTAAATGAACATCAATAATAAAAAACATCAATTTATAAAAATTATGCAAATAATTGTATGTAAACAGTTTTATATAAAAATTTTTGTTTGAAAAAATTATTACATATATTTCATAATTAAAAAATCAAAGAGTCAACCTACTGCCATAAATTTAACATTAGTGGCCTTAATAACTAATATTTATTTTTATTCAACAGTATTTAAACACTAGATATAAACTAACGTGCAATGGTCAAAAAAGGCTTGATGGTAATATAGACATTAAGCCCTGGTGGTGTGGAGGCATCAGTGTATAATTGCCACCATATTTCCTTGTAGGATAACATACCTTTATAGTTACCCCCTCTAGGATTTAATTGAATACTGTCCGGTATAGCAAATTTAAAATTGTGTCTGTTGCCACACATATTCACATGCCTGTATAAAGCATTATCTACATCTTTCGTCCTTATACTGTACAAATGTGCATAGATAAGCTTTTTAAACTTCCTCTCTGTCTTTCCTATATAAAATCCTGGGCAAACAGTACATTTAGCTAAATAAATAATCAATTTAGAATTACAGTTGCCCTGCATATACTGATAGGTTTTTCCAGCTGAAAGATAGAGCGTCCACTTTCAATGCTTGTTTCCAGGATGTGGCAATGTTGAGTCCAAACACTTTTTAGGTACCACTGAAGTTTCCTCATATGCAGTCTTGCATATGGAATTAGTAGTATGCAGGATGCCATGAAGCCCAAAGCCTGCAGAATTTTTCTTGCAGATAACTGGGCCTTTGTTGCCAACATTTTGAAATAGGTAGTCAGTTTTCTTTGTTTGTCTGGCGTGAGATAAGCCATCTGGGCAGTTGTATTTAAGCTTGCACCCAGGAATATTATCTCTTGAGAGGGTACTAGTTTTGATTTATTTTTGTTGACTGTGTACCCTAGGCATGTTAGTAGTCTTTTCACAAACGCTAGATGCTGCAGAATAATGTCCTTGTTCTCTGCTTGAATTAGACAGTCGTCCAAGTAAGGATATATTTGTATTCCTCTTTGCCTGCAGAATGCAATTACTGGTGCCAGGCACTTTGTAAAGACCCTGGGCGCAGTAGATAAGCCAAAGGGCAGTGCAGAGAATTGGTAATGCATGGAGCCAGTCTTGAATCTGAGGTATCTTCTGCAAGTTTGTCTGACTGGGACATGCAGGTATGCCTCTTTTAGGTCTAAAGTCACAAGCCAAGCTGCAAAGTCAATATTTTGAATTTTGGTATATCCAGGAATGTGTTTAGAATAGACAGGTCCAGTATTGGTCTCCAGGCCTTGTCCTTTCTGTGTACGAAGAACAGTCTTGAGTAAAATCCTTGTCCCTGCTCTTGCTCTGGTACCTGTTGAATGGCCCCCCATGTCCATGAGGGATGAGACTTGTTTTTTGCACCTCTGTCCATTGATTTTTTGGCAGATCTGGCCAGCCATTTGCCTTTGGCAGGGTATGGAAATGGAACTTGTAGCCTTGTGACACTATATTTAGAACACATTTGTCCTGGGTTATAATGTGCCAATTTTGAGAAAAAAGTGCTAATTTTCCCCCCTAAGGGTGCTGCCAGGACATACGTGCTTGGTGCCGGCAGGGGGAAATCATTGGGACTGTTTCCTGTATGGTTGTGATTTGTCTTATCCATCTTTGGAGGTAGAAGCACCCCATTGCTTTGACCTGTATGAATCTTGCACCTGGGATCTGCCTCTAGGGAGTTTGAATCTGCCCCTTTGAGGTCTGTCTTGACACAGGAAAGGACCAATTCTTTGTAGGCCAGTGTCTACTAAACCTAGGTGGCTGTACTTGTAAAAAAAAATCTTTGACAGTTTACATAGATTTAGCTTTGTCCTCCATTTTCTTTAACACCTCTTCTGCCTTAACACCAAACAAAGTAACATGCTGTAAAGGTGCATCTAATAATTTAACTTTGACATGATCAGGCAGATTTTGTTCCTTTAACCAAGCATGCCTCCTAATTACAGAACCCGTAACTGCGCCCCTCCAGGAGGCCTCCAAAGAATCAAAACCACATTGCAAAGTATGCTTTCCAACTTGTTCAGCTGCATGCAATAAATCCTGCATTTCCTTGTTTTCTGCACATTCAGAGTTTAACATTTTTTGTTTAAGCAATGCCAAGACATGTTACTGATATTTGAGCATATGAAAATGACAGTTTAAGGCCCTTATAGCCAAGGTAGCAGATGTGTAAACCTTTTTTCTCCATCTATCCAGTGCCCTAGAATCTCTGTCAGAGGGGGTAGGGTTTTTTGCAGCGGAAGCCTCAACTCCTTTGGGACCCTGTGAAATAGTTTCTGGGTCAGCAGCAGGGTTTTAAAAAGGAATTTATGAGAGTCAGGAACCCTGTAATATCTGTCAGGCTTAACAGGAGCTGGAGGTAAGGAGTCAGGGGTCAGACTAGACTCCGAAAACACATCATCTACAATGTCTAACACAGGTGGAATGGCTAGAGGCCTGTGTTGAGGTAGTAAAAGGAAATCCCTGAGACTCTTTTTAGATTCTGAAAAATCTTGGCTCTCCCAGTGGAAATGCTCCCTCATGGTATGCAAGGTTTCCCCAAAAGAAAAGTCCTCTGGAGGAGAAGTTGAAGGTATAGATTCTTCAGCATCAGAATCCTCATGGGGGGAAGAGAATATTCCTGATCAGAAGAAATAGAAACCTGATCTGAAGATTCATAGTCAATCTCTTGCCTAGGCCTCTTATCAGGATGGGGATGAGATCCCCTGATCAAGGTAATCAAGTCTTCGGCCATTTTGAGCATCTGTTTTTTGGGCATAGAGGCCTGTCCACATGGCTCTTGAGTTTGTTTCTTTGCTTTAGAAGGTGCTTTAGACTTTGCCTTTGAAGCTTAAGTCGGTTTAATGTAAAGATGTTTAGGTCTGAATACACCCTCAGAAGCCGGTGCCTGCTCAGCGGCTCCAGAACCATCTGAGGGAATAGTGTCCGAGGCTCCAATACCTTGGGTTGCCAGCTGCAAAGCCGACTCCACGTGGAGTCAGTAGCGGTCTGCAACTCTAAAGCAGCGGGCGTCAGGGGCTGCAAAAGCGCCTCACTGAGAACCGGTGAACCGGCGACTGGCTCAGGAGAAGCTTCATCGTCAGTTTTGGATCTCGGTTGTTTGTCTCTCTCCTTTTCTTTGCGTTTTTTGTGAACTCCGGTAGTTGGATGGCTATCCGACATTTCTGGATAATTAAACCGGCGTCCAAAATAGTTTAATGCAAAATCATACCGACACTTAATAGTGCGTTGGTTAAATCTAGCACAAAACCGACAACCAGAAACATTGTGATCAGAGACTAGGCAAGGAATGCAGTAAGAGTGAAAGTCCTTATGAGGTATTTGCTTTCCACAAGAAATACAATTATTAACTTTTTCTGACATCGGTCTGGAGCAAGAAAAAAGTTTCCCCAACGGGGTACTTAGCTTTATTGAATACTTTGAAGACTTTGGGTATGAAACTCGAACACGAAAATCTCAGGTGTCGGCCGACCGGCACTTGCCAACTGCTTCTGCTTCGGGCACCGCGCGGCAAGAAAGACTGAAAAAAATGACATCGGCTGCTTCTTTTATACCCCTGACAACCTGACGTCAGGGAGGGGGCGACAGCAGCCGACGCAGGACCCAAGACTTTGGAATTCAGGCCGACTGAGGGCAACCTGCCAACAGGATTACCCAAATGTAATGACTGCAAAAGTGAAACACGAAGAACATCTGCAACAGTGAAGAGAATGACATCTACTATTATGGTAAGATTTCACACAACTGTACTATGTCCTTCCATATCACTACTGCAGTATTCTTTACTAAAGACAGTAACAAAGCTCAAGAGGAATGTTGGAAGGAGAAAAGCCCAGAAGAACTCTCCAGAAATCCATGCAGGATAGCTCAAGCAAAGCCAACCCTTGTCCTGGAAACAATGTTCAATCTATAATGCTTAGTGAAACTATGGACAGAGGACCAAGCAGCAACCTCAAGGATGGAACTGGTAGCCAATCATTTGAAAAAAGCACCAGAAGAAGCTACAGTATTTGAAGAATGAGCCTTAACAGAAGGAGATAGAGACTATTCCCACAAAAACAAAATAAATGGCCTCACAGCCCCAAGGAAGAAATGGCTTGCTTAGAAACAATCAAACATAAAGACCAAGGATGAAAAGAAAAGTACAGTTGTGTACACTTACCATAAATGAAGATGTTAAGAGTGTATTCTCTGTTGCAGTCATCACACTTGGGTTATCTGCCTGCAGTCGGCCCGAATACCAGAGACATAGTATTTTTATATTGGTTGCTGTCGCTCCAGGACTGACGTCAGGTCGTCAGGGGTATAATAACAGGCAGACGATGCCATTACATCAGTTTTTCTTGCCCCAAACAGGGAGCTAAGTTATGGTGAAATAAACACCACTAGTAAAAAGTAAATACCAATAGCCCTGTCAGGGGTGAGCAAAAAAGATAGAGGAGAGAGAGAGACAGACAGACAAGGGGGCTGGAGGGTGGGAAATCAGGACTGCAACAGTGAATACACTCGAACATCTACATTTATGGTAAGGGTACACAACTGTACTATGGTCTTCGTGTTTCACTGTTGCATTCATTACACTTGGGTTGATTCCCAAAGCTAAAGAATGGGTGGAGGCAGTCAAGAGTTGGGGATGGCTAGTATGCCCTGCAGAACGCCCTGGATTTGAAAATGATAGACAGGTGGTAATGCTTGGTGAAGGTGTGAACTCCAGGTAGCAGCTTCCAGAATGTCCCTGTTCGGGACTCCCCTGAGGAATGGTGTAGAGGTAAAAGTTGCCCTAGTGGAATGCGTTCTGACCCCCTGAGGGGTTGGTTTCCCATGGTATTTGTAACAGAAATTGATACAGTGTGCTCTCCAGTTGGAAACTGTTTAGATATGGCCTTGCCCTCTGCCCCTGGTGCAAAGTTGAGTAGTAACTGGTCAGATTTCTTGAAGGGCTTAAACCTATCAAGGTAGAATCTGAGCTGTCTGTGCACGTCTAAAGAGCGGAGGATCCTTTCCCCTTTATTTTGAGGATTAGGGAAGAAGGTTGGCAAATGAACCGATTGGTTGAGAGCTACACTGGATGCCACTTTAGGGATAAAAGTAGGGTTAGTCCTGAGGGAGACCATGTCAGCATGAAAAATAATGAAGGGGTCCACAGCCATAAGCGCTTGTAGCTCAGACACTCTTCTAGCTGAAGTGATGGTCAGAAGCAAGGTTGTTTTCCAAGAAAGGAATTTTAACTTTGCTGATGCTGCAGGCTCAAAGGGGGGGAAGCGTGGGCTTTTCCAGTACAAAGTTAAGGTCCCAAGCAGGGATGGGGGCTCTCCTTGGTGGCCTTAAGTTGTTGTCCCCTCTCCGGAACTGTTTGATGAGAGGGTGAGAGAAGAGAGGTGGCTCAGTGTTGTAAGGAGCCGAGATGGCAAAGGCATGGATCTTAATGGAAGAGAAGGATAGGCCTTTGTGGAGTAGATCTGCTAGGTAATCCAGGATTAGAGGTAAGGAGGTCAGTGCTGTGTCCGCTCCTTTAGAGTGAATCCAGGAACAATACCTTTTCCACTTATCAGCATAAGATTTCCTTGTACTGGGTCTTCTGGCTTCAAGAATGATGTCCAGCACCTGCTTGCCTAGGCTGGTCACTGGGGGAGAATTCGAGGAATAAGCCAGGCTGCAAGGATCAGGGTTTGCAGTTGCGAATGCAAGATCTGTCCCTCCTGCTGAGTGAGGAGGGTTGGGATCTGGGGTAGGTGCCATGGTGGCACCAGTGACAGGCTGCGCAGTAGTGGGTTCCAGTGCTGCCATGGCCAGTGTGGGGTAATCAGGATTGCCCTTGGTCTGTCCTGTCTTATCTTGAGTAATATTCTTGTAAGATGAGGCAGGGGAGAAA